>NC_133621.1:209662752-209817752 GCF_048593235.1 Sminthopsis crassicaudata
ACCAAGAATGGTTGTCACTGGTTATCAATTAAATGATAGTCAAGTCAATACTAGACGTCATTTTCAACAAGTCTTATGAAAATCCAATCATATCCCAGATATGAAGCTGGGAAAGACAATACCACCTGTTTTCTTCACATTAAATTGACAAAAAAAACCTTAGCAGACAGGTGACAATAGCATGTTTCTTTGTTTCCTGTGGTCAGTACAAGAAGTTCTTCATGGTGATATCTCTAAGTCCACTTATAAATTCTCTGCTTTCTCCTCAAAGCATCCAATTCTACCCTCAATGGATCAAACTTATTACATAACTTTAACCAAGTCAGTGTTCCTTCTTTCCTTTTCCCTCCCACCCCTCCCCAGGCAACATCCTTTTACTCTCTAACCTCCTAACAGTGGTTAAGACCTCTCTTTTCAGACCTTGTTTTTTTCTTAATGAACTTTTTCCATTCTTTAAGGGAATACTTCATTCTCCCTGGCAATTAAGAGAAGGAAAGATATTTCTCTAGCCATTCCATTTTCTTAAAAGGAAAGCAATCTACATTTTCTACACATGGAACCATTAACTGGCTTTGAAAGGAATACAGTATAATCTCAACAAGAAAAGGTTTCTTTCATCTTCCATACAATGAAAATTGAGACCTTCAAGTCCCATGTTACGTTTATTGGAAAATCTTTTCAACCAAATACTACATAAACTACCTGTTTCCTTAAAAAAAAAAAAAAAAAGTTTACAAGAGAAAAACATAATTCCAAAACATCTGAAAACCTGCCAGACGGTTCACAGACATAAGCTTTGGGCTTTTTTTGGTCTCAAAAAGGAGAAACAGGAAGAAAAGGAAGAACTTACAGAGATTTTAAACAAGAGTTATATAGCTAAATTTTGGCTTAAGATATGGAAGATTAGAACTGTCTAAAAATGCACTTTGGGAGGTGTAAATTCTATAGTACTAGAAGCCCTGAAGCAGAGGACAAAATCATTAATAGGGATATTGTAGAGATGATTCCTACTCTGGCATGAATCTAATTAGGATGACTTCAAAGAGTCCCTGAGATTCTATGTTTTCAACTCTCTTGATACCATTTCTAGCTGAGTACAAAAAACATAGTGAGTATTCTCTGAGTGCCAAATTCTGTGACATTATCTTTCCTCTGACATGCAAGTCAGTTTTAGAACAGAAACAATCAATTTCTTTATACTCAGTTTATACTAGTTTATACTCAGATTCTAAAATGACTTTAATTTACAAAAAGCTAAAATTTAATTTTCTATCTTCTTATATCATAGTACTACTTTTTTCTGTGCTAGAAAACTATAAGCCAGTGGTCCTCAAACTTTTAAAATAGGGGGCCAGTTCACTGTCCCTCAGACTGTTGGAGGGCCAGACTATAGTAAAAACAAAAACTCACACTGTCTCCGCCCCTCAGCCCATTTGCCATAACCCAACGGTCCACATAAACATCCTCAGCAGGCCACATCTGGCCCGAGGGCTGTAGTTTGAGAACCCCTGCAATAAGCTGTTATCATGTCTTCACCTCAGCTTTGAAGTACCCACAAACCACAACAGTGACTTCTAGTTCTGACTTTTATGAAGAAATGTCCAGTTTCAACCTTCAAATCCTTATTCTTCAAGATTTATAATAAAAAGTAGTTTATAACACTATAGATGAAAATGGTCTTCTATTTTCCACATATTGCATAGTATAATATTTCAACCTTGTGTCTTTTAACTCACAATCCTCCTTGCCTGGAATATACCACTTTTCTCTTCAGATTCCTTTTTCCCTTTTTTTTTTTTTTTTGAGGCTAGGGTTAAGTGACTTGCCCAGGGTCACACAGCTAGGAAGTTTTAAGTGTCTGAGACCAGATTTGAACTCAGGTCCTCCTGAATTCAAGGCTGGTGTTCTATCCACTGCACCACCTAGCTGCCCCTTAAGCAATACTTTTTACATGAATATTTTTCTGATTCCTTCAACTCATTATTCCCACCAACTACCTAGTCTTTATTTATATTCATTCTTTTTATGTTCATTCTGCATATGTTTACTTATATACTTCTGTCTCCTTTGTTCATCTTTTATTTATCTCCAGCCTTCACACTGTGCTGGACTTCAGAAACCCATATGTTTTAAAAGATTATAAAAACACGGTCTAGGAGTTCTTATAACAGCTTTGTTGTGCTTTTTTAAAGTCCTATGTACAAAATTCCAAACAGCCATAATTGACAAATTAAGGGATCATCTTAATATTATAAAATGATATATTTGATTTACAAAATGAATGACTTTAGTTTACAACCACTACCACCACCACTCCACTTCTCCCTCCCTATGATTTTTCAGTGTTAGGAACCCTGGAATTGTCCTTAATTCTTGTCTCTTTTTTATCCCTTTTATCTAATATTTCCAAGTTCTATTATTTCTTCCTTTGAAATCTAATTCACACTATCTTCTTTCCTAATTCTATCAACATATCTCAAAGTCTTTTGGATTAATCCATGCACTCTCCTAGTTGGTTTCCCTACTTCTCTCTACTTCCAATCTATCCTGTATACTGTTGCCAGCTAATCTTTCTAATGCTAGTTTCATCATTTCACTACACAGTTCAACAATGTATGAAAGGCTCTGTACTGCCTGAAATAAAACCCAAATGTTTACCTTGATTCTAAAGGTTCTCTACCTATCCATTCTTATGTTCCAATAACCTTAAACATTAATTAACCCTCCCCCAAAGCAGATTTTGGTCCCCAGTTTCATTCAGAAAACAAGTATTGTTTCAAATATCTTTTTATTGTTTAATGTCATTTGAAATTAAAAAAAAAACCCATCAAACTGCCAAAAAAAACCCAAACAAACAAACAAACAAACAAAAAAAACACATTAAGAATATTTTATAAAGTTCTCAGATTCTACAATTTTCCCCACACTAACCTTATGTCTTCCACGAAAGACATTTGCAGTGGCTCCTTGCCCTAGGATATCAGATAGGAGCCACAGATGATTAGAAGTACTCTGCATTTCTGCTCGATTAGGGGATCCACTTCAAATACTGAGGGAAAAAGATTTAAGATATATGTCTTTGTAAACATCTATAAAATATATACATACATTAAAATATATTATTATTTCTTCTAGGCATACAAACAGTCCAATTTCAAATGGGTTTTCAACAACTATTTTAAAAGCTGAAATGCTGAACTATGAAAAAACATTAAGTGATTGTGTCTTGACAGTTTATACAGACTTAAAGTGGCCTTTCAAAGGAACTAATCTGTGTGCTCTAATATTGCATGACAGTTCTGGAAAAAAAAAAAAGTACTCATAGATTTTCTTTCCATAAAATTGCTCCCTAACTTTCTTTGCTAAGACTTTTGTAAAGATTAATATATGATTTACTTATAGAATCCTTAAAGAACAGAATATAAAAGCAAATTGGTAAATTTTCAGGAAAAGATTTCAAGAGATTACTATTCCCTTCTAAGCCAAGGCAAATATAAAGTATTTCAAAGAACAAAATAATAATTTAAATTCCTTAGCTGCAACCACACCTGTATATTAAAAACATAATTACTATTGAAAGGTATGACAAATGTCATCCTTCCAGGATTCTTGGCTTTTGTTTGGGAGTAACTTAAAAGTCTGCTTCAGACATGCTACAATTTACTATTTATTTAGATATAACTTTTAAAAATTAAATATGTTTCCTAAATTTAGAACTCTCCATTTAGAGAGATAACTTACATACTTACTGCTGTGAAGTCCCTGAGAGATCAAATAATTTGTCCACTGTCACAAAGCCAGTATGTGTCATAGGCAGGACAAATTCAAATCTTCTTGTGAGAGGAGGCCTCTCTATTCATCTATGCATTCTGCTTCTCAGAATAAATAGTGGAGACAGTAAAATATTTGAACCCATCCTAGACTAAAGGAAAAATGGGGTACCACTATTATAGCAGCTCCCATTTAATTCAAAGATTCAATTTATGAAGCTTTTACTTTTGCAGTACACAATGACAGGGAACTGTGAAAGACACAGAGATCTTAAATATCTAATAGGGGAAAGTGATACCTACATAAAGAAGCAGAGAGAATGTGGCCTGGGGGCTAGGGCACTAAGCTCATAATTAGAAGCTTTAGATCTGTTCTAGTTGTAAAACCCTGGACAAAATCATCAAACTTCTCTGTACCCCAATATTCTCATTTATAAAATGAGGAAGTTGATGTTGATGTCCTCTATGGTCCCTTCCAATTCTAAATGTATGGTCCTGCGAATACAATAAAAAATATAACATGATAAATCTAGTGTAAAACTATCAAATCTGAAGAAGAATTATTTCCCCAGTCTCCAAAGTTTCAGATTATAGGCAGTGTTTGAGTTGGATTCTAAAGAATGGGTAAAATTGGGGCAGTAGGTGATAAAGTGGATAGAGCACCAGCCCTGAAGTCAGGAGGACCTGAGTTCAAATATGACCTCAGACATATAACGCTTCCTAGCTGTGTGACCCTGGGCAAGTCACTTAACCCCAATTGCCTCAGGAAAAAAAAGGGTAAAATTTTAATGGGTGAGTGAAGGCAAGAGAGAGGGCAAGTTACAGAGACTAAAAGCACATCAGGTATACCAATAAAGGAGTCCTGTCAGCTTGCTGTTTTCAGAATAAACTTGGGAGGCCATAAACATCAATCAAACCCCTGGAAAAATATGCCTTTAGGAATATACATGCAAAATCACGAGGGCACTGCATTCTTACTGTGTATGGAATTCTGCCAATTCTAGATATGAAGCAAACTTTTACCACCTTCTATATATCTGATACAAAGTACAAGTTTTGTTGGAAGAAGCAGGGGAGAGGGAATCAGATTTCCTTGCTATGACTAATGACCATTTCTTCCCCACAAGTCTAAAATAAATAAAAGATGCTTTTAAAATAATAAATAAATAAATAAGAGATTCAAAACCTGGGGAGATCTCTCACTTAAACTCTGCTTGTTGTTTTATGAGAAGCAAGCATCATAAAGTTGCAGTATTAAGCATGTAGTGCACACTTTTTCTTTATACACACACACACAATGCTATAGTATGTTATATAGTATATAAGATATAAACTACTATGTAGTGTAACTACTATGTTTACATTAGGCATCGTGCTATAGTACACTAATTAGTATAAGGCTATACTATACACCATGTCATTAGGCACCCCGCTACTGTATCCAACATGGATATATTCCCTGTAAATATGCCATTAGGCCCCACGCCATAGTAACTGTATGCAATAATAACTTTATTGATATTACTGACATTAGGCGTCATGCTGACTATACCTTACTACACGGTACATTACATGGATGCACACGTACTACGCCATCAAGCATCCTGCTGGAGCGCACCACTCGGTGCGGTGCTTACATCATTAAGTCCCAGGCTGAGGTGTACTCCACGGATATGCACACGTCATTAGGGCAGGGACAGAGGCTGCACGAAGCGCAGTGGGACGTGGTTTCGCAGGGACCACAGCAAGCACCCTCAGACAGTCGCGTGCAGAGCTGCGAGACTAAGCATGAATCAGCAGCCCTCCTGCGCCCGAGCCCCCCGGCTTGGGGCCCAGACTTGGCGTGCGGAGGGCAGCGATCCCCTCCACGCGTGGGGAGACAAAGGCTACCGTACCTGCCAGGTGGGCCGGCCTCGGCAGCGCCAGTGCTCCACAGGTAGGGGAGATGTTAGCGGGAAGACTGCGGGATGAAGATGCCCATTTTCCCGGGCACTTCGAACAGACTTGATGCACTGAGGCAGAGAGAAGCTGAAAGGGCCAAGGGGACCAATTAGGGAAAGACCCTAAGGAAACGCGAAGAGCTTCGGAGCCCACGCGCCAGCTAAGAGCGGCTCCAGCTTCCGGGGTCGGGGAGTTCACACCACATCCCGCGGGGGACCCCCTCCCCAATCCTGTCGGCGTAAGTCTGCCCGGTTCCAAACTTCTCCCGTTATTCTGCGGGGCCAGGAGCGGGCCGCATTAATGGGACGGCCCGGGTAGGTGGGTGAGTGGGTGAGTGGGTAAGGGGTGGGTAAGGGGTGGGTAAGGGGTGGGTGGGCCCGCCCCGCCCGGTCCCGGGAAGAGGATGGAGGCTCCAGCCGCCCGGCCCCGCCCCCCGCTAGGCTACTGCCCGGCTCTGACTCAGCATTCTCTCCTCGCCCCCACTCTAGGGTCCGGTTCTAGGAGCCCCCTGAGGTCCCGCTTAAGTTTGCCTGGCCGCTCCCGCCGGTCGCCACCCCAGCTATCTCACTCACACGGGTCAGGGTCCCAGGCGCCGCTTGGCTTTGGCCTCCTCCTCGCGCCCCGGGATACTTCCTGTTAGGCGAGCCTGGCCCGGGCAGCCACGTGACTGGCTCGAGCGTGCGCGTGTGCGCGCCCTCCCTACGGGCCTGCCGCCCGACGTAGCGCAGCCCTGCAGTTCTCCTCCCCCTCTCCCCGGCTCTTCCTCCGCCCACCTCTCCTCCCCAGCAGCGTGTCCTCTCCCAGCCCAGGTATCCGGGATTCCCCGACGCTCTCCCCGCCTCTCTCAGCGCGCCTCCTCTCCTCACCTGTTCCTTTTTCTGAGAGGGGACAGTCCGAGACTCCAATGTCCGCCCCGAGAAAGGGTCGTTCCTAGGCAGGCTGTGCCTAACCAAGATGCCGCCCCACCCACCAAACCCGGCAAAGTGGCCCACTCCCCCCTTAGGGTAGGCAAGGCAAGTATTAGCAGGGAAGTAGATCGACAGCGCCTAACCACAAGAAAAAAAAAAAAAGACGAGGAGGGGCTTTAGAATCTTCCCGCCACCCTCCCCCCTACATAGTGTGCTCTGGTCCAGTCTCATTTGGAAAAGGAGGCCACTGAATGGATACCAAAGTTATGAAGAACCAGGGATTTCCAGAATAGAAGAACCCCTTTTCTCCAACCCTCCCCGCCTCCACTGTCCACCATTTAGTGTCATTCGTTTGAATGGCAGGGAGGTAACGTCTCCATCCTTCTCGATCTGGTGCTGTTGGTCTTGGTGGTGCTGGGGATCCACCCCCTCATATAGTCCTTAGGTTTAGTGGCAAGATTTCTGCTCCAACTTTGCAAACTCCGGGGCCTCCAAGAATCACTGATCGCTCTCCAAATGCACTCGTTTTCATAGAAGTGTAAGATTATCACAGCGAAGAATGAGGGCTGAGTCGGGGAGGAAGTTGAACCAACTCTCTTAAGGTTCTAAAGCCTAGGATTTTTTTCAATTTAAGATTATTTTACCCATGCCTAGGTAAAGCTGCAAGTGATGATCAGTATTAGCCTATTCTCCAGGGCAATACCAAGGGATTTCTTTTCCGGCCTTCCTCTACTCTCGGATGTTTATCAGATGGCTAAACCGGTTCCTTAAAATCAGACTAAACTCATTTAACTAACAAATTCTAATCAGGTACTTAAACTCCCTTTACTTAATATAAACTAGTTAAATTCATCCACCAGGGTGCAGAGAGCCACTGCTTCAGCCCTAGACGATGTTAAACATTGTTATTTAGCCCAGTTAAAGCCCAAGATTAAAGGTTCTGGTTCCTGAATACTGAGCCTTATCTGTTTCTCAAAACTGTTACCAAAGAATGAGAGAACCCTGGATATTACAATTCAAAAGGCCCTGAAGGAATATGGCATATATATACATCCCCCTCCTATTATTGACAATATCTAGGTCGGTGCAGTGGCAATAGTTCTGGATATGGTCAGGAAAACCTGGCGTTCAAAACCAGGTAGCAGATAGGTCAAGGAGAAGTCTCAGACACTACCTGGCTTTGTAGTCAACTGGACAAGTCACTTAACCAAAAAATCACTTCAATTTGCCCATGTGCAAAATGGAAATTATGATAGAATGATAGATATATGATAGTTATCCAGCATTGTGAGGATAAAATGATGTTTATAAAGCATTTCACAAACAAAGAACATATATATACTATCTAATATCAATATATAGAGAAAGAGAAAATACTGTTAATAACTTATTGTTGTCCTTCCAAACCCACCTAGATTTGGGACACTCCACAAAACTAAAGCCTGTTTTATATAATTGGTCTATTTTCAATACAGCTGACACAGCTCACCTTCCTTTGTTGAATGGTTGAATATTTGTTAAATTTCTACCATCTGGCAAAGCACACCATAACAATTTTTAGATTATAGTAAAAACATCATGTGTAATTTCCAATACCCATATTTTACTATAGAAAAAGCCTTAAGATACTAATGTCTTACAATTCCAATAACTTTTTCACATAATGAAAACTTATCAGTAATGAATTCTATAAATATATGAAAACATATAGAAACTTTATATTTCTATAAAGTTTACAAAATCATTCTCCAAAATATATCTATGGACAGATAGTATAAGAATCATTATCACATACACTCAAACTAGACCTTTGATTAAAAAAAAAAAAAAGTCTAGGTCCTTCCAGGCACTCTTAAGCTTAAGCTTAAGGTCTTTTGAACATCTTTAGATTTTATTAACTGAATTTCAACATAATTGGCTTCCTGTGTAATCATAAATATTGTATTTTATGCATTTGAAAATGATTCTGAATAGTCCATAAGTTTTCCCAGACTGCTAATGAGCACCAGGATACCAAAAGAAGATTAAGCAAAATCCTTAATGGGTTAAGGAAAGATCTTTCAATGGAAGCTCCATGTTGAAAACATTTTCAAACTCCCAGTAATGAATTCATTCTGTAACATAACCAAAGAGTTATCGAAAAAATTTATTGCCTGGCGTTTAACCATCTATAGAACTTGTATGAAAGACGATGATTAAAAGTTTTTTGTTTTTTTTTACAGGTATGGTAGTAAACTTTCATTTCCCAATATATCCATTTATAGAAGCCATTTTTACAAATCCATGCTCCAAAAAAAATTGTGACTAAATTCTTTTATCAAAAGACATCTAGTTGGATTTCTATTACCCAAAGCAATGCTATTTATTAGGAAATTTGATAGTGCCAGCTCCAGGTGCCTATGGGAACATAGGTTTTTCACATGTATTCTTTATATGCCTATTTTTACACATCGGTTGAGATATCTAAAATGGATCTTATCTTTATAAATAAACCTGAAATATTGGAGTAGTCTTCCTTTTAACTGTAATAGCCACTGCATTAGTAGGTTATGTATTACCCTGAGGCCAAATGTCATTCTGAGGTATTACCAATTACAAACCTTTTATCAGCTATCCCCTTCATCTGAACTACACTTGAAAAGTGAATTTGAGGAGGGTTTTCAGTTGATAAGGCTACTCTTATTATTCTTCGTATTCCACTTCATTCTACCTTTCATTATTATAACACTAGTTATTGTACACCTCCTGTTTCTTCAAGAAACAGGCTCCAAACATCCCTCAGGGATTAACCCTGATTCAGATAAAATCCCATTCCACCCTATTAAAGACGCTCTCAGCTTAATATTCTTACTCCTGGTACTCCTCACCCTTGCCCTATTCTCCCCAGACTCACTGGGAGACCCAGACAACACACCCCCTCAAATCAAACCAGAATGGTACTTCCTATTTGCCTATGTCATTCTCCGCTCTATCCCTAACAAATTAGGTGGTGTTCTTGCTCTACTAGCTTCTATCCTAATCTTTCTAATCATCCCCTTCCTCCATACAGCCAATCAACGAAGCATGATATTCTGACTGGTCTCCCAAACATTATTCTGAATCCTTACCGCAACCTTATTATACTTACCTGAATCGGTGGCTAACCAGTAGAACAACCATTCATTATTATTGGTCAACTAGTTTCTATACTTTATTTCCTACTTATTTTCATCCTCATACCTCTAGCAGGCCTATTCGAAAACTTGGAGGAGTCAGAAGTGTTGAGAGAAATATCCTCTCAATTACGAAAAATAATTCTGATTCTGTCAAAAATAAAACTGATTCTGTCAGTTGTTGCCCTACTCATAGGACTAGGAGCTGAAGAGACTTAAGATGCCATCCAATCTAGCTCTCTTACTTAACAGCTCTTATTTATTTACTGAGTCTCAGAAAAGTCTTGACTTGCCCAGATCTACTAAGGATCAAGGTTAGGCTTTAAAACCAGAATTTACTAAACTCCAAGTACAGCACTAATTTTTTTTTCCCCCTACATGCCAATTATGTGCCCAACAGTCTAGAACCTTAATTCTAGGTTCTAGGGCTACAAACTCAAAAAAATTAACCAGTGTGTGTCCTCAAAGGTTTTTAGGGAAATCATTCAGGGCAAACTTGTACATAGAACATAAAAGTGATTTCTGGAGAAAGAAGAAAGGGCACTAGCAACTGGCAGGATCAGGAGATGCTTCTGAAGAAGAATTGAACTGAGATCTAAAAGGAAGTACAAAAGAAAGCAAAGGAAGGAGGTAAGCCAAGCAAAGATAGTTTGGGCAGAGGCACCAAGAAGGGGGATTGAATGTTGGATAGAATGTTAGGAGGAATACTGAATGTTAAAGTTAAAATAATAGGCAATTAGTCTAAAGAGGTACATTAAGATAAGATTATAAAGGGTTTGAAAAGCCAAACACTGAATTTGTCTTTTATTCTAAAAGGAAATAAAGTCTTTGAGGCTTCTTGAGCAGGAAAATAATGGTCAGACCTGCACTTTAGAAGATCCCTTTGATAGCGGGATAGATTGGAGAAGGAATTAGGAAGGCAAGAAAGCAACCTTTTATTGAGCACCTATGTCCCAGTTATTGTGCAAAGCTTTACAATTATTTCATTATATCCTGAAAATACCTTGTGAGGTATTATTGTCCCTATTTTATAGAGATAATATTATCCCTATTTTACAGCTGAAGAAACAAGAGTGCTAGTATTAAGTGACAAGGACTGCATTTGAACTTAGGTCTTCTTGAGTCCAAGTCCAATTCTTTATTACTTCCCTATCTAGCTGTCCTTAGGAGACAATTGCAATAGTCCAGGCAAGAGGTAATTAAGGACCTGAGATAGCACAGCTACAGTTATGAAAGACTTCATCTTTGGAAGAAAAGCTGTAGCAAATCTGGACAGGATGCTAAAAAAGAGAAACATCACCTTGCTGTAAAGTCTATACAAAGCTATAGTTTTTCCATTTGCAATATACAGCTGTGAGAATTGGGACTACAAGGAAGCTGAATGCCACAAAATCAAAGATTTAAAATTGTGGTACTGGAGAGTCTTCCCAATCAATACTTAAATTAACTCAAGGTACTCCCTGGAAGGTAAAATACTGAAGCTGAAGTTTAAATACTTTGGTAGCATAATGAAAAGATGGGACTCGGAAAAGACCCTAGTGCTGGGAAAGATTGAAAGCAAAACAAAAAGGAGACAGTACAAGTCTGATATAAGCAGAGTATAAAATGGATAGTATTATGAAAATAATGAACATGAATTTGGATAGACTTCAGAAAAGAGTGGAGGACAGAAGAGTCTACTGTGCTGTGGTCCATGGGGTCATGAATAGTCAGATGACTGAATAACAGTAGACTGTTGTGACTGATGGAGAGAGGGGCACAGATGAAAAATGTATTTTCAAAGTAGAATTTTCTCCTAAAACAAATACCATGATCCTGATGCAGGTACTCATCAGGTACTCTCTCATTACTTTAATAGTCTGCTGGCTTGTCTCCCTATTCCAGTCCATTCTCTACCCAGCAACCAAAACCATCTCAATACACAGCAGATCTGACCATGTCACCACCCCGCACTCAGGTGCATCCCTATTACCTGCAGGAACAAATATAAATTCCTTTTAAAGCCCTTCACAACCTGAACCCTCCTAACCTTCCTAAGCTTTACAGCTCTGTGTACTCTACATTGAGATGACACTAGCCTTCTTACAGTTCCTAGCACATCACAACCTCGAGACTACATTTTCATCATGCCTAAAATGCTCTTCCTCATTATCTCAGGGCTTCCAAGGTTTCCTTCAAGATGCAGCTGGAATACATTTTGCCAGGAGCCTTTCTGGGTTTCACACAAACTCATGGTCCAAAGCTTTGTCTAAGCTTAATACTCAATTTATTTTGCATAGATATACATAGCTGTTTATAAATTATCTCACATTAGAATGTGCACTTAAGAGCAGGGACTATTAAAAAAAATTTTTCTTAATTTTTTTCTTTTCTCCATACCCCTAGTGCACAGCACCTGGCACATAACATACTGTATACTTAATAAATCCTAGTTGACTTGGGTTTTAAAGTTTATTCCAAAGCAGTACTTGGTTGGGAGTCAATCTTCAAAGATTTGAGTTTGTTTGAAGAAATCAAGCTCCTCACAAATGGTCATGTAGCTTCTGCTTTAAAATCTCCCAGTGATAAGGGAAATTACTATTTTTTTTACCTTGAGCAGTTCAGTTTGTTTCCAATTTTTCAAACACCTTTAGTCTTATATTAAACAGATGCTTCCTCTGCCACAATTTGTTCCTACTTCTGACACAATTTGTTCTTACTTTTGCTGAGTCGTTCATTTTAACATTATCAAATATTTGAAAATAGATGGTCTTGCCATCCCACTCCCTCCCACCATTTCCTTCTTGCACGCCAAGAATTTCCAGGTCTTTTAAATCCCAGCTTCATAAAAATGTGGTATAATCCCAATGTGGTTTCATAACTAAATACGGAAGTAATTGTCAATGAATATTTGATTTATACACCTATTTTATAAAGCTATATATCTGGAGGCACAAAAATTTCTTGGGCAAAAAGGATTGCAAATGGAAAAAGTTTGAAAACTTCTGTTTTTAAATCATGCTTCATAATCTGGGATGCTATACCATTCTCTAGAATTACTCTTTACAATAATTATGACAAACAACATTCCAGTTATATCTTGTGCACAGGTACATTAGGAACCTCTGTCTCAGATTGTTGGTATATCCCAAAATTACAATAAAAAATGATAGCTGCATCATACTACTAACAAACCTAAACCATAAATTCTTTCTACGTAAACTGCTATTTGGCAGTGCATCTTTTCCCATTTTGTTCTTTTGTTTAAAAAAAAAATTCAGGATTTTATTCCTTTAAATCTTAATTTTTCTCAACGTTCCTAGCCAACTAAGCCTTTCTAGATTCCAACTGTGTTACAAATTACCTTGCTGTTGATATTTGACCATACATCAGAGAAATGATGCCAGGATATGCAAGTGAATTGGATTTCAATGAGGGGGGGCTGTGCAAAGAACTGCCTCACTTCCCCCTCCAGAGCCCTCTGAGTTCAGTGATCAGGATGAGGGGAGATGGCCCTGAATGCAATGGGAGGTTTAATATCTCAGTCTGAGATTATGGTCATTCAGTGATTATGCTTGGCTAATAATTTCAGTGAATTAACTATCATATTAGAAAAGTATTTAAAAACAATAAAATTCAAGCTGCTATATACAGTGCCATTCAACATATCTATCTTTCTAGACTTTACATTATTCACCAGTCTTCATCTTAACCATTTAATTTTTTAAAATGTTGGGCATAAAAAGACCAAGGTAAAGCCTTATCAATTACCACTCTTTTTAACTTTTTACCAAACAGCTTGACTCTATCAATAGCTTTTGATAATGATCTTTCATATAACTGTGAATCATAACTCAATATCCTTGGATGTTACCAGAGATTGGGATCCAGGTTCACTGATTCACCTTGACATCATGAGGTCATATAGCCCAATCCTCTCCTTTCATGAAGGTGGGAACTGAGATCTAAAAAAGTATGACTTATCCAAAGCCACACAACTTAGGGAGGAATGGAAGCAAATATAAATCCCAAGCTCATTCTAGTGGCCTGACTTGGAAGCTGCCAGGAATCCAAAGCTGAGCCCAAGTTCCCACCCTTCCCCACCTTCTGAGCAGAAGTAGAATTATTCAGTTTTCCAAAACAGAGAGCAAGTTGCCCAAATAACAATTTCTTAAATTATATGAGTACTAAAGCATAAAGTCAATGTCTCATTTGACCTTTATAACAGTCATATTTCCTGAGGAAAAGGGCTTTTGGGGGTGGGAGTGGGGTTCAAATAAATCCAGGGTTACAGAAAGAATAGACAAGCTGCCTACAAATCACAATGTGTCACCTAATACATGTTACATACCAGCTCTGTGCTTCAGTTTCCAAATCTGATGGCCTTTCCCCAGTGCTCACCATTCATGACTAGAGGGATCTGATCTTTTTATACATTCAATCCTCTCCTTTTAGATAATCTTTTCCATGGTTTTGTGAATGTTGATCTCTTCGTTCTCTTTTGGTTGCCTCAAATCTTTTCTCCTGAAAAAAACCTTATTCAGTTTACACTTCCTGGCTGTCCTAGGTCCTAGGTTTTTTTTTTTTTTTTTTTTTTTTTTTTTTGCTCTGTAAATCTTTTTTTAAGTTTTTATTTAGCAGATATGTGTTTATAGCATTGACAATTGCCAAACCTTTTGTTCTAATTTTTCCCCTCCTTCCTCTCCCCCCGCCCCCCATGGCAGGTTGTGGGTCTTCTTTCTTTATTGTCCAATATAATCACTCAGTAAGCTGATTAAGCTTCTGTAAGTTTACTCATTGTCTTTATGCTGATGGACTACCAAAAGAACTCCATTTCCAGCCCTAGTTTTCTTTTCCCAAAATCGAATTTTCATTGACAACTGAACCAGTCTGTAGACATTGCAAATTCAATGTGTCCAAAACCAAGTTCATTGTCTTTTCCCCTAAACTCTCAACTCTTCCAAACTTTCCTATTTGTGACAAGTTGGTTATCATCCTTCTACATCTATGGTGTCATCCTCAATTTCTATATCGACTTGGAATCCATCCCTTTCTCTGTTCTCACTTCACCACCACAATATTTTCAGGTCTTTCTCATCTCTCACCTACACTATTCTTGTTATTTAGTCATTTTTTCAGTTTGGTCTAACTCTTCATGACCTCATCTGATGTTTTCTTGGCAGAGATAGAGTAATTTGCCATTTCCTTCTTCAGTTCATTTTACAGATGAGGAAACTTGAGGCAAACACGGTAAAGTTGACTTGCCCAGGTCACACAGCCAGTAAGTGTGTGAATTTAAAGCCAGTAAAATGAATCTGACTCCAGACCCAATAATCTATCACTTCCTGCATTTGTCATTATCCTTAATTTTCCTTCAAGGTTCAGCTTGTTATCTTCTATGATGCCTTTTTGGATGTACCCTCTCTCTCACTGTTTGGATGTACTCACTCTCTCTCCCTATTATATACACAAAGGCAGGAATTATTTTTGTCGAATCTGCCCAGAGACAGGTATAAAGCCTGGCAAAGAATGTACCTGATGATTATCTGGAGCTTTATCTATACTCAATTCTTCCAAGATTTCAAAAATTCAAAAAATCAGCTCAACAACCAAAATGAGCTCAATGCATCTGAGCATTTTTTCTTTCAGCACCCTGGGGTACATTTGTTTTGGTAGAGTGATATGATTTAAATTTAGAGCTCCTGCCCCAAATCCTAACATTTTGCTTAGACATCCTCTTGACATTCTGAAGAAAGGAAAAGCAGAGGTCCCTTAGTTGGGGGCTGGAGAGGTAAGACAATCCACAATTGTGAACACAATTGCTTCTTTCCCTTCCTTGACTTCATCCCCCGTTCTTACCACTCATACAAAAACCCACAAGTCTGATATGAAAAGCAAGAAGTTCTAGTGCAAACGATGGAGGAAGAGTGGGAGAAAGGACACAAAAATGTGAAGGTTGAGAGTTTAAATTTGGATGGCTGTGATCATTCATTTCATGGTAACTGAAGGAGGTTTGGTTGAAAAGATTGCCATGTGGGGAAAAAAAAATAATACTTCTTGTATTTCTTGGATCATTGCTCCCTTGAAGACATATGAACAAAATGAGAATACCAGCGTAGCCTCCCTTGACCAAAATCCTATGCCAAAAAAGATGGAAGTTAAATAGGGTTAGCTTTACAAACAAGATTTAGAAAAACCTATAGTGCTTAAAATTTTGCCAAATAGATTTATACACAGTTTTTTGGGAGAAAAATTCTTAAGCATGGTGGGCCACTAATTCCAAGACTTCACATCTACAAAACCACTTTACAGTTTATTGCTTTTCTCAAAACAACACTTTTGAGTTTGATAGTAAAAATGGCAGGTTTAAGTTGCACCATTAAGAGCAGAAGGCAGGATTGGGGGGAGGGAGTGGAGGGAGGGAGGGGATAATTTGGAAAAATGAATTAAAAAAAAAAAAAAAAGAAAATTTGCAAACTATTAACCATATGAAAGAATGTTCCAAATTACAAAAAGAATTGGAAAACAGAAGAGCTCTGAGGTTTACCTCACAAGCAGTAAATTGGCAAAGTTGACAAGACAGTGGAATACTCAATGGTAAAAAGGGCTACAGAAAGATTAGCCACAATGATGCCCTTTTTGGTGGAACTATGAATTAGTCCAAAAATTGTGGAGAGAAATTTGAAATTATGACAAGAGAGTGATGAAAATGTCCATAGCCTTTGACTAAAAGATTCAGAAGTAATACTACAAGAATGGCAATGACAAAAAGTCTCACAAATATTAAATTATATGGAAGGCAAAAGAAAAAAAAAAAAAAAAAAAAGAAAAAAGAGCAGATGGCAGGGACAGAGCCAAGATATGAACCCATAAATGGATACTAAGACTGGAACCTTTCCCCACAAATCACCGTCTCTCTCTCTCTCCCCCTTCCTTCCTGCTAACACTATGAACATATTGGGAAAATATATGGCTAATAAAGTATGAACAATGACGTAAAAGAAAAAAAAAAAAAAAACTTGGCAGAATTCACTACATAAAATTTATTTTTTTATATAAAAATGTATAACCAGCACCTACTTTTAAATCAATTAATTTATGAAATCACTGTGTTCTGTAGGAAACACATGTTAGCATTAAAACAGCTTAAAGAAATGTCATGGCTATCTACAAAAAAAATCAGTTTTGATTTTTTTCTTCCACATTTTAATATTGGCATACATGAGGGAAAATTAAATTGTGTTGAACTTGTTATAGTCGATAATTCTTTTTAGAATATACATTGCTTAATCACTGCTATGGTCTTTAAAGACTTCAATTAAGTTTCAAATAAAAAATTAAAGAGACCATGACAGCTTTGCTGTAATTTTTTACAGCAATTTTTTTTCTATACAACAATCTCTGAGTAGGCATGCAGGTCAATTTATTCATGTTGTTTGTTCCATACCTGTATTTAAGCCAACTCAGTCATATCTCATTTTTTACAGAAAAATGCTAAAATACATATTGCAGTAAGCACAGAGCAACTTTAAAAAGATCACCAGTATTAATGGCACACAAAAAAATACCATTTGTATAAATTATTAACTGGAGTTCTTGATCACGGAAATTGATACAAGGATTTCCAGTGTGATCCTTAGGGCTTTGCTCTCTGAAAGAACACCTGTTAAAAAAAGAAAAAAAAAAAAAAAAGTATTAGTATAATTCCTTATAAGGTTAAGGGGTGGTCTCTGGAACTGGTATCAGACACATCAAAGAAACAAATAAGCTTTTTCTAAAACTCATTCACTGATTGACCAATGGAATAAAGTCTTTCCTCTGTATATTTAGAAACTGTCAAAAATCAAAATTTCACGTAATTCCATAGGTAAATTAATCAATAATCACATATTGCTGATTACGAGACCACAAACAAGTAAAAAACAAGTAAAAATAGATTATGTGAATAGGCTCTGGAATAGAGTTTTTCCTTTTACGAATGCAGAAGTTGTAAGTGACACAGATTGTCTCATGATAGCTATCTTTTGCTCACTCTCCTCAAACAGACCAGCAGCTTGTCTATCATTTTCCTAGAAGCACTGTGAATTCTGAGCAGTTAAAATCAAGTAAGGTCAAAACCAACCAAAACTGGCCAGCTCTCTCCCAACTACTTATCATGGTGAAAAATACCAACAATCAATGGCATAATCATCACTCAAATGTTTCTCTGAGCTCTGCTTGCTATTCAATACAAAACAAAAACAAAAACAACTGCTAAAAAAAAAAAATACAGAAAGGTTTGCAGGATTTACAGTCTGGCTGTATTTACTACACTACAGTGTTGGTGAAGTGCCAAATGAGTGATGCATATTAATTGTTCTTGGAGCCCAGCAGTAGAAGAGATTATTTGGGATGACAGTGATGTGACAAAATCTCAGAGATTTGCCTGAATCCTGAAGACAGAATGGACAAATGTGGGGAAGGAACAGCACACAAGATACAATGATACAATGCCATAAACACTCCAATTGTGTTCTGCAGACAGTGAAGTGTACTGTTATAAGGACAACACACAACACCTCTGTGAAACGGGTCATGGGCAAGTAGGTGGTGCTAAGTTAACATGCCTGACCCTCCAATATGCCTCTACTCTCACATATAAAGCAAACACAGCCCAGCTGGCTCAGAGTGAGCCCCTAACCCAAAGGACTTCAATTACAAATAGTACAGGCCCTCACTAAGGGAACCACCAGTTTGGAAAGCTGAGTAAATAAATGTCCCTTCAGCTCTATGAGAAGCTGAGAGCCATCTTAATGGATGAGGTACCATATGCCTTATTCTTAAGGAACACGAGTCCTCTCCACATTCCCTTAACTCTCCTACAGTTAGGAAACAAAAAAAGAAAGAAAGGATGGTCTGATCTAAAACACCAAGTACTACTCGACTCGAATGTTTATGAAAGTTCCAAGGTGTGTGATAGAAGTTTTGCAAACCAGAACTTGGCACCCTCCCCTTCTTCCTGAGGAGTCGGGTCTAACTGTCTCCCTTAAAGGTGATGTGGGGTATACTTGGAAAGGATCCCTTAAAAGGCCTGCGCACAGGCTGTTCTAGTTTTTTCCAATCCACTAGAGCCTGTAAGTCTTTAGCTGGCCTTAGCCTTCAAAAACCAGTCATCTCCACATCAAAAAGACTAGTGGAAATAGAACAGAGAATAGTAGAAGATATTGCTTTACTTTCATGTGAAAAAAATTTTTTTACAACAAACCACCAAATAAAAAACATACTGGCCAGCTTTTAGGACCCTTCCAATCTACATAATTTTAGTATATGTATCAACGTAAAAAGGATGAATGGTAGATCTCAACCAAAAAATATACAGGTACATATGTACACTTTGTACCATATCATAAAAAATCTTTTCCATATAGGATTAACATAAAACTTCCTTTTATCAGCCTTCTTATATTCCTAATTCTTTCCTCTAAATCTAATTAGGTGAAGTCTCTACCCTTACCTGATGCTTTTCTCTCAACTCTTTTCCTTGACATATTGTTGAATACATATGACAAGGTGGTCAACAGAAAACTGCTAATCTGAACTACGACTTTAACCGAATTATCTTTTGGAAAAAAAAAAAAAAAACTAAATAAATAAATACACAAATTCTACATTTTCTTTCTTTCCTCTATTTCTGCTACATTTGTAAATCAATAGCTTTTAACCAAAAGATGTATGAGACACTCTAACAAACACGTCATATCACAAAATAAAGGTCTTCAAAACCCATTTTTATGTCAAGGATGGTTATTTAAGCAGGAAATTTTTTAAATCTCTTATAAATTGTTTTTCTTTGTGGTCTTAAACATGGTTTCATTATAAGGCTACATAAAATATTAAATATCTTTAAAAACTTACCTTTAAGTAATTTTTAAACACTTTAGCATCAGGCTGCTGAAGGGCTTGACAGAATTCCTAAAGGGAAAATGAAACTTCTGTGAATACCATAATAAAATTCAAGAAGAATCACTTGTAGAAACTGTATCCAGGACCAAATTCATCTCTAAACGTAGCGAGTCTAGCATTGTTGCCTGTTGCCAAATGTTATACAACAAACATTTCAATTTAATTATTCATGGGAATTCAATTCTAAAATAGCTACAACAGGCTGATTTAAATTGCTTTAAATTCTAAATAGTACAGTTTCATGGTAAGAGGTGCCCTTTATTGACCTGGGGTAAGGATAGGAGTAGGGGAACTGCTGCAAAAGCTTTTCTCTTATCAAACCTCAGGGACAAGAACCAAGCAGTTCAAAATTTGCCCTTTTCTAGCAACAACTGAGCCCTGCAGGAGACAGATTAGGAAGGCACAGGAAAAAGGAACAATGACTAGGAAAGGGTGGGGACCTCAAGGCCTGATACTCTGAGAGCATAAAAGGGAGCCTGAATCTACCAAGCCAAGCTTACTCTGGGCTAAGAAATGAAGCATGGGCATAGAAGTCAAATGTTAAATGAAAATAGAATGGCCAACTCCAGATAGGCCCTACCTATAAAAGTCCTAACATAAGACCTTAGCTTCACTAACATTTTTTAAATGTTTAAATGTTTTAAATCTTTTTTTAAAAGATTCTTGCTGACTAATTGATGGTATTTCATCTTCTCTTGACAAATGTTTTGGTAGTGATGAAAATTAATTTTATATGTTTAGCAATTAACTAATAATGGCTTTAACTACCCGCCTGTATCCTTTAGTTAGACATATAAACAGTTTAGAAATCTAGTATAAAATGCTTATGTATTAACTTTCACTTTTCTAAATCAAAGTGTGAACTGATATTTGTTTCCATAGTTAAATTAAAAAATAGAGAAAATCTTTTACCTGTATTATTTCCGGAGCTACCTGTAGAGAAGGGAGGTATTCTTGCTGAAGATACTGAATACATTCTGGGCCCTGAAATTTTAATCAAATGTAAATACAACCAAACTAGAACTGTTGTTTAGACAATTCCCCCCCCCCCGAGGCAATTGGGGTTAAATGACTTTCCCAGGGTCACACAGCTAGGAAGTATTAAGTGAGATCAAATTTGAATTCACGTCTCTCTGACTTCAAGGCTGGTGTTCTAGCCACTGTGCTGTCCCAACAATTGTATTTTTAAACATAAAAAACAAACCAAAAGAACCCACTTTAATAAATTAGGCTCTAGAATAAATCTTGAAAAAAAGATAGTTGCCTATAAGCAGAAGCTGTTGAATTTTTTTTTTTTAATCTGCTGCTGTTATTGTGCCAATCCTGGTAGCAACAATGACTAGATGTCAAGGAACATCAATAGCAATAATGTATTTTCAGTAGCATTAAGAGTGACATCTGCTTCATGTTATCATCTATCAATGAACAATCACAAAATAATGGAATTTTAACTAAATGGAATCTCAGCCAAACCTTCAAATCTGAAGCCCAGACAGATTTAATGACTTTGTCCAATCAACTATTGAATTTTTGAGTGATGATTTACAAATATTTACAGAGCACTTTTCTCCCACTAAGATATCACTAAATTCCAAGTGGCTGCTTGTTGTTTGAGATTTATAGCTCCCTCCTCAAGATAATGAGAACATTTTTGGGGGGTTGCACAAGTTCCTGTGGTTACTTTCTTTTTCTCTAAAAATCACTGACATTAAATTGCTCAATTATCCCTTTAAAAGGATTTGGTACAAAAGTCATTAGATTCATTATTATTAATGTTCTTATCTTTATGTACATAAATATCTAAATATAACATGCAAAAAAAAAAAAAAAGAAAAAATATGGAAAAGTTACCCTTTTGAGATGAATTGTTTTTAGAGTAACTGCACACTCAGATAAAGCCTGTGGAAAAAGAAAGCCTAGTTAATAGCTGTTTAATCTCTAATTGCATAAGAAATTGGATACTTCCCTTTTGTCTCTCCATTGTTCTCACTTAGATTGAAAGAAGGAAATTAAGTATGAAAATATGAAGTATGAAAAATAATAGGCAAAAAAAAAAAAAAAAAAAGGTAGGAAGGTAGATCAAAGATAAGAGGTGAAGCTGAATGGACTACTCCTAGAACAATTTCATCCTTTCAGAAATTGTAAGGAATTTAAAAAAAATAAATCCATGAAAACATCACAAGATTGTGCGACAATCAACTCTGATAGATCTGTTTTTTCTCAATGACTCAGTAATTCATGGCAATCTCAATAAACTTTGGATGGAAAACACCACCCACATTCAGAGAAGGAATTATGGAGACTAAATCAACATATGCTATTTACTTTTTTTCACCTAATGATTTTCCCCTTTTGTTCTGATTTTTCTCTCGATTGATAAGGAAATATGCAAAAATTAATATACATATATAACAAAAAAAATTTTACATGTAACAAAAAAAAGTTTTACATGTAATTGGGGAAAATAAAAATTTCAATACATTAAAGTACATCCATGCTAGCTTCAATACACAACAAAAGTAAGTTCCTTGAAGTTTTTGAAATAATGTACATGTTTAGAAAATTCACCAACTTCAAATACCATGAAAGTGTATTTTTGTGATTTGGGGTTAAGTTAAAGGAAACAGTGAAGAACTGGACAGCCTCTGATACCATAAATTATTAACTAACTTTTTGATAAGAACTGCTAGGAAAGACTATGGGGACTGAATGTAGATCACAATATAGTATTTTCACTGTTTTAGTTATTTGCTTGTTTTTTCCTTCCCTTTTGATCTGACTTTTCTCATTCAGTATAATAAATGTGGAAATAATTAGAAGAACTACACATGTTTAGTCTATATTAGATTACTTGCTGTCTAGGGGAGGGAGAACAATGTGGAACACATATTGCAAGGATGAATGATGAAAACTTATCTTTTAGTGTATGTTTAAAAATTAAGATGCTGTTTTAGGCATACTATATTGTGCATTTCATCACTATAGAAAACTGAATCATGAGCTACTGAAATAAATGAATCTTTAGTAATAGAGTCAACATGTTTTTAAAATGAACCGAAATTGAATTAAAAAAAAAAAAAAAAAAAAAAAGGCTAACAAGGATCAGTATGATTTAAACAAAGATTTCTAGTGCTTACCAAAACTGTCTGGGCATCTGCCAAGTCAAAAGTTTGTTTTAAAGGTGCTAAGAAACATGCAGGAACGATGTGTTTGTAGACAAAATCAGCAAATCCTACCGGTCCATCTTTGCCACCTATGAAGAGAATACAAATTTTCATTTACATAAAAAAAAAAGTGCCAATTTATGATATAACCTAAAACTAAGGGATTCTAATCCCCACGTTATAAGAAATCCAAATTTAGAAGACAAAAACCAGATAATTAACCACTCTTCTTACCCCAAAGGTCCACAAGCTTTGAGAGGATGATAAAACATGTTTTCTGGGCAATAGGATCTGGATATTCTACTGCACCTTGAATGACAGTCACCAATACTCGTTCAACATTCTCTGCACCTAAAGAGATAGAAATAAATGGTTCATTGTGGTTTCAAAAGAACTACAAGATTTTTTTTTTTAATGCTCCTATTTCAGATATAGCTCAAAACCCAAAATTTCCTGCAAATTAAGACAACTCTAGGTACCACTACACACCTGTCAGATTGACTAAGATGACAGGAAAAGATAACAAATGTTGGAGGGGGATGCGGGAAATGGGAAAACCGGGACATTGGTGCATTGTTGATGGAACTGTGAATAGATCCAACCATTCTGGAAAACAGTTTGGAACTATGCTCAAAAAGTTATCAAACTGTGCATATCCTTTGATCCAGCAGTGTTACTACTGGGCTTATATCCCAAAGAGATCTTAAAGAAGTTAAATGGACCCACATGTGCAAAAATATTTGTGGCAGCCCTTTTTGTAGTGGCTAGAAACTGGAAAATGAGTGAATGCCCATCAATTGGCAAATGGCTTAATAAATTATGGTATATGAATGCTATGGAATATTATTGTTCTGTAAGAAATGACCAGCAGAATGATTTCAGAGAGTCCTAAAGAGACTTACATGAAGTGATTCTGAGTGAAATGAACAGAACCACATGGCAACAAGACTATACAATTCTGATGGACAATGCTCTCTTCAACAATGAGAGCATTCAAAACAGTTCCACTTGTGCAGTGATGAAGAGAACCAGCTACAGCCAGCAAAAGAACTATGGGAAATGAGTGTGGACCACAAAAGCATTCTCACTCTGTTGTTATTTGCTTGCATTTTGTTTTCTTTCTCAGTTTTTCTTTTCCTTCCTTCTTGATCTGATTTTTCTTGTTCAGCAAGATAATTGTATAAATATCTATGCATATAGCTAGGGGAGGGGATGGGGGGGGAACGTAGGGAAAATTTGGAACAAAAGGTTTTGCAAGGTTCAGAATTAGAAAAATTACCCATGCAGCATATGCTTTGCAAATAAAAAATTTCCAGTCTCAAAAAAAACTTCTTCATTTTCTTCACTTATGCAATATTAAGTATATTAATATGATGTATGTACTTAGAAAGGGTTCTAACCCCCCAAAAAGAAGTCATAATAGACCCATGTGTACACACACATGTTCTCGTTCTCTCTCTCCCTCTCCCCTTTCTCCTTCCCCCTGGATTTCAGCTTGGGTCTTCCAACTATAGACTCTATCCTCTGCCTCAGTCAAAGTACAAAAATCACTAGCCAAGACAATTTCTATATAGTTAATTTTTAACATTCTTTCCCTTCAAACTGACTAAAGCAAAATTTAAGAAACTTCATTTCTTAAATTTTGCTTTAGTCACTTTGAAGTTTCCTATTGGTTCCTTTTCAAAAAGTTGGTTGAGGAAGTGAGATTCTGTTTAGGAAATTCTGTTGACAAAAAGTATCTTCTTTGAGAACCATGATGGATCCAAAAATAGAGAAACCATTACTCGGCTAGGTCTTGAAAGTGGAGATTTCCAATTCTTTAAAAATTGTTCAAAGAATTCTATACAGTTTCTTCTAAGTTGATTTTTATCTGTTGATCTTAAGCTGTTCTTTAAGAGCATCCACACCAGGAACAGTCTGAGACATTCTAGCTGAATCTTTCTCCCCTATATCCCCTATTGGGCTGCTACCAACGTCAGTGGAAGCTCACACAGGAGATCTTGTGGGCCTCCTTACTACCTCCCACCCTTAAGCAGGTGAGCAGGCTTGCCTCCCCACCTCTTCTTTGGCAGAGTGATACCCCTGCAGTATAAGTGCTCTGGTGACTCTTCTAGCTTCAAACTTCTCCTGCATTCAGCCACTAAAGGGGAGATGTGAGTACCTAACACTCCATCCTCACTATTTCCCCCATAACGTTCACAGGCTTCCCCTATTGCCTCCAAGATCAATTACAACAATGCTGTTTGGCTGTCAATAATCTCTGGACTCACAGCTTCCTTTAAGTCAAAAGGCAAACCCTACCTTCTATGGGCAGTGGGCCTCTACTTCACTTCATTCCAGGGCCTTCCCTCTGTAAATTATCTCCCCTTCATCCCGTCTATAGCTTGCTTTATGTATATTTGTGTTTCCATGCTGTCTCCCCCACGAGCCTGTTAAGTTCCTATAGTACAAGGCCTGGCTCGTAACTCTTTTCTATGACATCAAGACTTAGTGCATGTGTCTGGCACATAGTAGGTCCTTAATAAGTTGTGCCAAATCATGTGGCTCCCTACTCTATTCCAGTACTAATCAGTCTGATAGGTTTGCAGAGATGATGATAAGCTCGGTATGTCAGGACTCAAAGAGCTGTGAGCTATGGATTTCTAACTTCTCATAGGAAACTAATTCCCTTAGTATTTTTCCTTGTCATGTGACCAAGCACAGAATAGAAGAGGTGACTCAAAGCCCAACTTATTTTTGTACTTCCAGACAATTTTCTCTTGTTCAATGTGAGGTGACTGACTGTTTTATGAAAGGCACCCCACGCTCCAACCACCCCATATTGATACACCATTTCTAGCTGATGGGTCATTTTTTGGCCCATGAAGCAAGATCAACCAATGGGATTCTGCACTTTGTTTAGCCACGTTCAAGTATAAAATCTACTATTAAATCTTATGAAAATAAGGCCCAAAAGAAGGAGGTATCTCAAATCATGAAGAAGACTTGAGATTAACTTGAGGTCCCCCTTCATTAGAGAGGAATACAGACCTTTTAAAAAAAGTTCCAGTGGCTCAGAGCTCTGTCTCAGTGGTTTTTCTTGTAGGTTGGGGATTTTTAATCCCATACAGCATTTGTTTAAAATGCCCAATTCCCTTATAGCCAAATAAGAACTAGAGAACATTATGAAATGCAAAATGAATAATTTTGATTACATTAAATTAAAAAAGGTTTTGTGCAAACAGAACCAATGCAGCCAAGATTAAATGGGAAGCAAAAAATTGAGAAATTTTATAACCAGTGTTTCTGATAAAAAGGCTTCATTTCTATAATGTATAGAGAATTGACTCAAATTTATAATACAAGTAATTCCCCAATTGACAAATGGTCAAAGGACAATAATAGACCATTTTTAGAAGAAATTAAAACCATTTCTAGTTATATTTAAAAAATGTTGTAAATATTAGAGAACTGTTAGACAATTCTAGAGATACTACTTCACACCTCTTAGGTGTGCTAAAACAACAGGAAATGAAAATGATGAATATTTGGAAGGGTTATGGGTAAAACTAGAACACTAATACATTGTTGGAGCTGTGGATGGATCCAAATATTCTGGAGAGCAATCTGGAACTGTGCCCAAAGGGCTATTACTCTGATCCAGCAGTGTTTCTATTGGGCCTATATCACAAAGAGATCATAAAAGGGAAAGAGACACTCACTTGTGCAAGTGTTTATAACAGCCCTTTTTGTAGTGGCAAGTAACTGGAAACTGAATGGATGACTATTGGGGAATGACTCAAGAAGTTATGATACATGAATGTAATGGAATATATTATTGTTGTATAAGAAACGAAGAGCAGGCTGATTTCAGAAAAGCCTGAAAAGACTTGCATGAACTGATGCTAAGTGAAGTGAGTAGAATGAAAAGAACATTGTATATAGCCACAAGGTTGTGTGGTGATCAATTGTGATGTCTTTTCAACAATGACCTGATTGATGGCTATTTCAATAGCCATCCACATCCATAAAGAGGACTATAGGGAATGAATGTGGATCAAAGCATATAACATTTTCAGTTCTTGTTTGTTTTTTCTTTTCACTTTTTGGTATGATCTTTCTTGTGCAGCAGAACAAATTTGGAAATGTTTGAACTGCTCATGTCTAACCTAGATTGGATTGCTTGCTGTCTATGGGAGGAGGTAGAAGGGAAAGAGGGAGAAAATTCTGAAACACTAGGTTTTGCAAAGGTGAATATTAAAAACTTTTGCATGTATTTGGAAAAAATTAAAAGCTATTAAAAATGCTCAACTACCCCACTAAAAAAAACTTCTACAGTAATATACCAGCTAAGATTTAGTTTTTTTAAAAAAAACTGTTCTTTCTCACCCTGATTTGCTATAACTTCACTCATTCCACTGCCTGTAACTGTCTGCAGGAAAGCGAAGTAACTCCTCCTCAACATCTGTTTTTCCAAAGCAGCAGATTGGTCATTTTCTTCTGCGGGGCGAAGCAATACTTCAAAAATGGCATGAAGTAAGGGCATGAACATTTGCTGTAAAAATGGTGACACCTGTGCCTGGGGAAGAGAAACAAAGATCCTTATTTTGCAAGCCCTGAGCACTAAGACTGACCTTTGCCTTCATTCTCTAAAGTTAAATAGAAAAAAACAAAACAAACAAACAAACAAAAAAAAAAAGCACACAACAAAAAAACTTCATTACTCAAAAACTGGAAAAAGTGATGTGACATACACTAGGAAGTGCAATGTTTCAGGATCATTAGGAGAGGATTAGCTGAAAGGGTGAACTTTTCCTTTTCTAGCAGCAATGAACCAGAGCTCAAACATGGCTGGTCAGAAGCCAAGTACAGTGGGTCACACAAGACAGCCATCCCTTAGAACAGGAGGGCCCCCAAAAAAGATTCTGGGGGTATAGGAGAGGAAGATGAAACATTTTCCCACTTTCAAGTTTACTCAGCACTATTAATATTTCTCGATCACTTAAGTCTAGACAATTAACACAATTTTTTATGCTCTGTAAAGTGGGGTTGACTTATCTTTAAAATTCAAATGCTCACATGGAAAATTTAATAACCAGCTTAAGCCCCTATAAGCCAGTTCCAACATAGCATTAGGTCAAATGGTCCAGATGACAAGGCTGTTAGAGAATAGATGACCTCATGAATGCAGAAGCTGCCTGCTGGGGCAGGAAAAGCTGATGAGATGAGCTGGACCTGGAAGTACTGGGCTATAGTTAACACATGAGGACCCCAGGGAGGAGCTCATCCCTGAAGGACAACTAGTGATCTATGTCACTCCTGAACCAGGTAGTCAAAAGCAATGTTAAATATTAAATTAACCAAAAAAAAAAAAAAAAAAAAAAAAAAAAATTAGGTCATTAGTCTGTTTTACTATTAATCTCTATTCTTCAAGGAACATGATGGGATGGATCACCCTGGAGGCAATAGATTGCTTTTCAGACAACACAACTCATCTTTAGATTGTAGGAATACTTTCAAGTTTTCTAGGAATACTCTAGATAATGGAGAAGCTGTGATCACTGCCTACATCTAATCAAACCACGGAAGGAGCACATAGGCACGTGACTATTTGTATACCACTTAGCTCCTAACTCTCTACTGAAAACAGACTTCCCTTGGAATCTGAGGAACCCATTTTTTCAGTAAGAAAAAAGTGAGTTACACTTGGCTGGAACAGTGAGGAGAAGGTGGAATGCAGAAAAGGGTGTGTGCCACTTTCTTTACAATAAGCATAACAAACTACAGGCCAGAAGGAGCCTAAAGCTAGGGAGATCTCAGACAAATCCATACCTTGAACTTAGCTGTAATCTGGTTGATGAGAGGAATGAATTCCTGAAGGTCCTTAGCTTCACAGTCTTTGAGCATGTGTTCTGAGGCAGAAGGGATGAAGGGAAGAACCTCTTCCTCCAAACAAATGATCATTCGATGAAGAAAAGTACGCACACCACTTCTGAGAATCTCCTTCTGTAAAGGACAGCTGAGGGCTGGCAGAAACGTCTGTAAACAGTCCAAATAAACCTCAGAACAGCCACACTGTTTCACAGTTTGTTTGTTGCTGAAAGCTTTACTTGTTCGGCTGTGTAAATAAAATTGAAAACTTAATTGAAACTTCATATTACATATTAGCATCCAGATTAGAAAATGGAAAAGGCTGTCAATATAATTTGCTTTACTTGCTTGAGGTCTTGGGGGGAAGGGGAGGTAAGGAAGAGAGGAAGAAAAATGTCTAAGTCTTTACAAAAATGAATGTTGATGACAAATATGGAAATATGTTTAAAAGGATTGCACATGTCTAACCACTATCAGATTACTCGTTACTTTGCAGAGAGGGGAGAAAAATTTAGAACATCTTTTACAAAAAATGAATGTTGCATACTATTTACATGTATTTGGAAAAATGAAATATTATGTCTAACCTTTACTGGATTGCTTGCTGTCTATGGGAGGGGGTAGAAGGGAAAGAGGGAGAAAATAAAAAGTAAAATTTAAAAATTTGCTCTACTTAAACCAAGAAAAAAACTATAGTTTTTGTGCTACTGTTTTGGTAGCACAATTATTTCTAGTAAGTATCAAACACTTAAACACTACCCAGGCAACCAGATTAAAATATAACTGAGAAATATTTAAAACAAAAATACACATTAATTATATTATTAACATTATAAATTAATGTGGACAGTTTTAATGTGTATCTTTCTCTAAGTCAATATGTGCCTGCAGGAACCCTTGTCCACATTACAGGGGCTCCTGTTCCCATGTGAGTCTAATCACTAATTTTTACCTTAGGATTATTAGGATATATTCCCATACATATTTGTATGGGAATGCAATACACCTGAAAAATGTGAAATATAATGAATGGCAATCATGATCCTTTTTGATGAAAAGGATGTTAAAAGACATTGGTAAGAAAGTATAAAGAACAGAGAAAAAATACTTTAACAATTTCTATGTACCCAATTTCCTGAAAATAATGAGCTCAACTGATAATACAACCTTCTAGTCAATATAGAATTTGTTGTTTTTTTTTTTAATCAAAAGCTGTAATGCATGTGGCTTCTATTTATATCTCTGTATCTTTGATAACAATTTTCAGACTTATGTCCACTTGTAGATATATTATCATGGGAATTCCTATAAGGTATGAGTTAGAATAGTACAAGATTTCTTTCACTGCTCAAATTTTATGACTTATTTTTCCCTTCTTGAATTAGTAGCAAGCACTGTTCTCTTGCAAAAGGAGAACACTGAGAACGATGATCCAGTATTCAAATGACTTGTCATTAAAAATGACTTTTAATTTTAATTTTTAAAATGACATAAAAGTCCTTAAGAATCTCAAGACCCCTCATTTATCAATGTTAAGGACAGGCATAAGGTTTCAAAATCTCCAAATCTGCAGGCTTTAGTGACCCCCAAAGGATTAATATATTAAGAGCTCAAAGTTTAAGGAGTCTGAATAAAATGGAATTACTTAGCATTATTTTTGGATTCCACTAAACAGCTTTTTAATTTGAAGACTTGACCTACTCTCACAAGATCAAATGGTTATTCCTTATTTCATTTCTTAAGAATTGTTTTATTGATGCAATTCTTTATTTAAAAAAAAAAAATATTATTTATACTCACCTGGCAAACCCAACAGCATGATTGAGACAGTCTGCTAGGGCTGCCTGCCTTTCTTCATCTTGTGCCAGCATCAATTTTTCTAACAAAATTTTAAACTTTTCCATTAATGGAGTCAACAGATTCCTCATTAAAGCCTGTTTTCTTTCTGCTGGGTAGTCACTATTCACAATTAGTACTCCTGCGGTCTCATAAATAAAAAGCTGATCATCACTGCTCAGCAAAGACTGGTAACCATTTTCCTAGAACAAGATTTATTTTCTTTAATGAAGTTCTAGTTCCTTCCATTTGCTCATAAAAATAAGATGAGCAACAACCACAGAATGAGTCAAAAAAAGAACAACCGATTTTCAAAAACTGATCTGAATAAGTTATTCAGAAAACATTTAAAAGTCCATTTATGCATAGCTATTTTAAATAGTTGCATTATACTAAGTATAAACGAATTGTTATAAATCAAAAAACCTGTAGTTTAAATTCTATTGGGCGGGGTAAGGAGTGAGGGTGGGATGTCAGGAGGAACCTGGACAAGATCTGTCTGTTTCTTATTTGTAAAAACTTTTTGTAGCTGTTTATGGATTGACAAAGGTTAAGATAAAAATAAGACATTAGTGTTCTTTGAAAAACACAAATTCAAGTGTGAATTTGAAACAAATCTTATTCAAATGCTAAAAATCAGGGTTTTCAGAACTTAGTTTTTAAGTATTAAAATAGAAAAATTACATTTGCAAGCATTTCTGACAGATTACAAAAAAATCCAAATAAATTATAAGCCAGTTTTTCCATAGGATCACTTTACTAAATATTTACTTATATTTTCATAGGCTAATTTTTATATATTTTTTCATTTGCATGGCCACTTTTCACAAAACTTGGACAAAAAAAATCTTCCAAGTATTATTAGGTAACAAGATAACATAAATCCAATCTTTAAAAAGACACTGAAAAGAAATTGCTCTGCTTGCCTTGAAATTATGAAAATCCCTATTTTACATGTCTCTTTCCAAAATATATCTCATATAAAATGAAATGCCAAATTATTTAGAAACATCTTTTATCAATAAACTTGAGACAAACTAAATGTTTTGAGTCAGGACTTTCTTGGGTAAATGTAAATCATTATATATACTTATTGTCTAAAATCTGTCTAAAAACATCTAATAGTTTTTGTACTAGAGAGTTCTCATCAGTATGCAACCTGTAGTTGCAATCAGTAGAGCAACCAGAGAGAGCTGCTAAGGAACTTTTTAAGGAAATGGAAATAAACTCTTCCGGTGTATCTTAAGAGACAAATGAAGGGGGTTGGGGGGTGGGATGTTGGAGAACAGGTGAATTTGTCAACTGACAAGTCAGTTCAAACTTTCCTAAAAAATTTGCCTGGAAGAGTAAAGATGCCCAATTGTGTCTAATGAGCCTTTGCTATAAAGTGAAATTTTATTAAGCTGGAAGACATTAGAATTAACATCTTTTGATGAAAAGATAATAAAGCAGGATTAAATACATCTGGAAGAGATTTCATTTAACCAGATGTTCTTGCCTAATTGTCATTAGTCATGACAAGTCTTACTATTCCTTGAATTTTCCACCCCATGTGACAGCGACCCAAATGCAGTAATCAGTGAAAATGACTGCCAGGAAGAGCTCTGTACAAAGCAGTAGTTTCCAGAGTAAGTTCCATCACTAATATTTCAAACAACGAGAGGATTTTGAAATGAAATTAATTGGTAATTATCAGCATCAAAAGGTTCTTGGTTCTTTATATTTGCTACTTTTATGCTCCTAAGGACCCATATGTGAAAACCTATTAATAGAAAAACTGATACTTACAGGTGGAGAAAGCTCCAACAGGTCTTGTATTCTATTCAAAATGTCCTCAATGAAAGCATTCATTTGTTTACTGAATAAAATGTTTGGGGGAAAAAAGAGAAAGATTTTAAATAAAATGCCTGAAAGCCCAGGGAAATAAATATATAAAACCTATTTTGGAAGCAGGACAACATTGCAATAAGTGAATCAAAACTATATGTACAAGTAATTCTAATTAATGGGGAAAAAATGCTAAACCTTCCCAAACCCAAACTTGGCCATACTTAAAGTATGATCCATAATCGTATTAAGTCAATAACAAGAATGCCCACCCACACATAGGTGGACTGGAGTACTTCAGAAAACTGAACAAACCAGATCTTTTTCCAGACTAGAAGGCCAAAGCAAACACCACCTACATGATTCAAAACAGCAAATGAGACTGACATGATTGTACACGTATATAACATATATTAGATTGCTTGCTGTCTTAGGGGAGGGAAAGGAAGAAGGGAGAAAAATTTGGAATTCAAAATGCTGAAAATTATCTTTACATGTAATTGGAAAAAAATATTAGTGATTGGCAGTTTAGATGGGAGCAGAAGCTATACACAAAAAAAAAAGATTTTTAAAAAGGAAACAAATTATAGTAGTTAATGTGAATGAAAGATCATAACATGGAACAAAATCACAAGAAATATTTCTTTCAGTAAATAGCGAATGTTTCAAGGAATAAGTTCAAGTAGAATTAAGATCAAACTATCATCATTTTGGGAAAGAATTTTTTTCCCCCCCGAGGCTGGGGTTAGGTGATTTGCTCAGGATCACACAGCTAGGAAGTGTTAAGTGTCTGAGACCAGATTTGAACTCTGGTCATCCTGAATTCAGGCCTGGTGCTCTATCCACTGCGCCATCTAGCTGCCCCCTTGGGAAAGAATTTAAGCAGTTATTTCAGACAAACTTATTAAACAAAATCTTTCAATTAAATGTTTAAAAAAAATAAGTCAAAGGCTAGCAGCAGAATAGTTTCCACTTACTTGAGGGACTTGACAAATCTGGAGAAGAGATAAGCAGTTCTGCTCCGTACTTTTGGACTAGAATGGCGCAGACCTCTCTGGTCTAAAAATGCCATCTAAAAGGGAAAACCAAAGTGCTTTTACATTTTTTCATGCTTTTGCATAACATGTACCTTGTAATCTCTGCGTCATTCTTATGATTTATTGCAATATCCTTAAGTTCCTGGCAGACAGGCCCTAATCTATCCAACTTCTATATAAAAACTAGGCACACATAAGGTAGAAGTTAAAAGCACAGAGTGCACCAACAAAGTAACAAATGTAGAATTAATGTACTTACTAGAACACAAGGAATGTGTTGAGGTTCAACGGCAAAAAACTTTTCATATCGGACTATGGTTTCAAAGAACTCTAATGTCACTGATGTATGCTGATAGGCACTGACACCAGATGTTACCAACTACAGTGGGGAAAAAAATGAGAAATTAGTTAAAGATTTCCATTATTTCCTGGGGAATTCATGTGTTATTTAAGAAAATAAACTCTACAATCATTACTCAAATACTCACAGTTCGTATCATATCTTGCAAAGCAGTAGCTTTTGAAACATCACCTGAGAAGTGGGCACCATGAGAAACTGGAAGAGCTTCTGCCAACATATATAGCAATCTTATTGCTACTTCGACTTCCATAAACCTTGTAGCTTGCCAATTCCTGACAAAAAAAGATATGGTATCAATGTGATATACATAAATATGTCACCAATTCTACAGTTGTAGATCCCAATGTCTTAAGAAATAGAAAATAATGAAATGCACTTTTTATTACTTAAAGCAGTCTTGGAATTACCAGGAAAATATAACAACTTATCGAGATTAAAGGAACAAACAAAAAAAAACATGCAGTTCATGTTTAAAAGAAATGCTAATTACATTTCTCTTCAATTTGAAATGTTTTGAGAACAATTAAGTAAAGATATTCATTGCTGCTTGCAAATGACACCATTTATACATGACCATTTCATATATTTTACATTCTCTTATTTTTCCCAATTGATCCCATAACAACAACACATATAAAACACTAGAAATGTTTGTCACTTTTACATAACCAAATAGAAGCATTCAAGAAACAATCTCCCATGGTTAACAATGAAGGTTTTAATGAGCAGCTATATTTGAAATAAGGAACACACTAAGTGGAATGCTAGAAAAAATTTTAAAATGTGATGTTTTCTATGGTCTATAGTGAGGAGTTTGGCACAAAACATATGGCATTTGTCCAGATGTTAGGCTCAGAAGAATTCAAATTTTGGAACAAAACTCAAAGCAGAATAAAGATAATAAAGGCCCCTAGTGCTACACTAACTGGCTTACAAGTCAGCTGATGAGCAGTAGAGTCGGATCTCAAATCCATACATTTCTAACTCTAAAGGCAAGGACCCTATCTACCATGATGCTGCCTCATTATTTGTGTCTCAGGCTCTACTTCCTCCGCCTCATGTTCTTAGATTGATGTCAATCCCAAACCAATTCTAGCCCACACTAAACTAAAATTAATACTTCAAACTTTAAGAAACACATAAGCTTTCAAACTAAAGTTACACACACACACACACACACACACAAAAAAAAAACTTACTGTAGCGTAGTGCTAAAAACTCTACGAACAGAAGCCAGCAACAACTCTGGGGACACTTGAGCAAGCCGATCCAACAATAATTTCAGTTGTTTTCTATATTCTACAAACATAGCTTCATCTTCACCCTGAAATGATTTTTCAATATTCATTAGGAGACTGATCTATAATTTTCTTTGTTTTGGCTCTTCCTGGTTTAGGTATCAGTACCATATTTGTGACACAGAAGGAATGTGGCAGGACTTCTTTGTCTATTTTTTAAAATAGTTTACATAATATTGGAATTGGCTGGTCTTTAAATGCTTGGTAGAATTCAATTGTAAATCCATCTGGCCCTGGAATTCATTACTGGCTTATTCAATTTCTTTTTCTAAAATAGGACTATTTAAATAATTTATTTCCTCTTCTGTTAATCTGGGCAATTTATTTTTTGATATATTCATGCTTTTGATTAGGTTGTTGGTTTTGCTGCCACACAAGTTGGGCAAAATAGCTCCTAATTATATTTCTTTTTCATTGGTATTAAGTTCATCCTTTTCATTTTTGAAGCTGATGTATCTTTTTTCCTTTCCTTTTTTCTAATCAAATTAACTAACGGTTTATACCTATTTTGTTGTTTTCAAAAACAAAAACAAAAAAACAAAACAAAAAAAAAAACCCTCTAGTTTTATTAGTTCAATAGTTGTTTTCCCCTTAAGAATTGTTTTGGCATCCCATAGATTTTGGCATGTAGTATCAATATTGTCATTCTCTTAATGAAATTATGGATTGTTTCTCTGATTTGTTGTTCATTCCAATTGTTTTTGGTTTGTCTTTCCCTAACCCTTTATTGAACATATGGTTTGAAAAGAAAGCATTTACTATTTCTGCCTTTCTGTGTTTGACTGTTAAGTTTCTATGTCTTAACATGGTCAATTTAGTGTATAAGTGTTTAATGTTTATAAGTATAAATTTTAAGTATAAATGCCATATACTACCAAGAAAAGGTATATTCTTTTCTGTCTTTATTCAAATTTTCTCCAGAGATCCTATTAATCTCTCTAGTTTCTTGTCTATTTTGTGGTGAGATTTGTTTGATTCTGAAATTATTTTTAAAAATATAAACATTTAGATTTCTAAATTATGGTACATCTTAAAGCATAGTCATATTTATATAAACACAGTCTTGTCCAAGTCCTAGTCTTGAGTTGCTGTTATGTACTACTAGATACATAAGATAAAATGTCTTTTCCCCTTCCCCATTCAATCTTCTAGGTTTTTCACTGATTTTTATTAGTAAGAAGTTCTTTACACAAGGGAATTAGCATGTGTAATATTCATTAAATATTTACCACATATATGACATCTTATTATGTAACAGGGATACAAAGGAATAGTATGCTTTGACCTACATTCAAACTCCATGGTTGTTTCTCTAGATGCAGATGGCATTTTTTGTCTTGAGTCTTTTGAAATTTTCTTGCATCACAGTAAAGAGAAAACTAAATCATAGATGATCACTGTTCAAGTTGTTGTTACTATGGTTCAACATTCCATTCTGGTCACTTCACTCAGCACCAGTCTTTCCGGAAATCTACATGTTTATCATTACTTACAGCACAATAGTAATTCCATTACATTCATATACCACAATTTGCTCAACCATTCCCCAATTGATGGGCAGCCCCTCAATTTACTTCAAAAAATTGCTACAAATATTTTTGTCCATGTGTAGGTCCTTTCCCCTTCTTCACGATCTTTGAGATATAGATTTAGTAGTGGTATTGCTGGATCTAAGAGTATGCATAATTTTAAGCCCTTTGGGGATATTTCCAAATTGCTATGAGGGAAGACTTTAAGGCGAGGAGGGCTCCTTAAGGACATATAATGGGGGCAGTTAAATGTCACAGTGGATAAAGCACTGGCAGGACCCGAGTTCAAATCCAGCTTCGTATGACCCTGGAATTTAACCCCAATTGCTTTAGGCCAAAAAAAAAAAAAAAAAAAAAAAAAAGACAAAAAAACGAAGTATATTTCAGGTAGAGGAGATAACACAGTGGATTAGAGAGATTGATTAGTCCTATTTTTATGTAATATAGAGTAGGCAAAGTGAATAATACAAAAAATTCTGAAAAGGTGGGACTAGAGTCAGGCTATTTATTTTAGAAGCATTAAGGAGTCAGTGATAATGTTTAGTGAGAAGTGGTATGGTCAGACCCATACCTTACAAGATTCTTTGGGTAGATGACTGGAGGATGGCTAGGAGAAGGGAGAAAAAGGAAAATCATCTGTGACATTATAAAATATTTGTTTCATTCATTAGAAAAATCTAGCTCCTCCTCTTACTAACCCAACAAGTCCTAAAAAAATCTAAATTTGTTTAAAATTACTTCAAGGCCTTTAAAATTGATCAAGCACATCAATTCTACCCTTTATTCAAAATTCTTGTATTTATCTAGGGACACCTATCAATCAGGCAGCCTCACTGGAGAATATATGACTGAGAAGTAGACCATTATTACTTCAGAAAAACAAGACTCCAAAGATGAACAAACTTACAGGATCTTCATCCTGCTTACAACAACCTATGAATAGAACATTCAATGTGACCAAAACTACAATGGACTTCCCCCCTCCCATTTGGATCCAGTCCTTAAGCCCATCAATATTAGAGCAGTTGGATCTACATTGCTCAAAGCTGAGAACAAAAAGCTACCATTACATTATTTAAGCTCCAAGAAAGGGATTAATTTAGTGGTTCATTAAGTTTAAAAGTTAAATCACCGATGAAAATGTTAATGCATATGAAAATATTAAAAATAAAATTTGGTAACTAAATGGTTTTATATTCAAATTTCTTAAAATTTGAAAAATTTCTCACATGCCTTTTTAAGAATTCAAATACTAATGAAACTTAAAATCTCTGGTTAGTTTTAAAGATACAACTAAATTCCTACATAATATATTCTATCAAAGACATAAGAAACTCACCTCATTTTCAAAGTTATATTCTTCATCATATGTCAATTTTTTCATAACGGCCAACATGATTGCCTATAACAAAGAAATTTCTTTAAGCTTCATGTTCAGTTACTTACACATTAAGAATGACATGTTTTATGTATTATTCCAGACCTTTATGCAATTAACACTCCATTATCAATTTACAATAATATTCAATAAAGGGAGAAATCTCAGCCTTACCTCTACATTAGCTTTTTGTTGATCAGAGAGCACTGTGAGCTATTAAAAAAAAAAAAAAAGGTAAAACCAACTTATATTTATGAAGATATGATTTTATGATTTTTTTAAAGGAAATTTATTTGCTTACCAATTTTTACTAATTTTAATTTTTTACTTTTATTTCATTTTCATCTGACGACATGTTGGTGAATTTTCCTTTAATGAAAGAGACTAAACTTTCTTTCTACTGATAAGCAGTCTTCATGAATTTCTATGGCCCAAATTCAACATGGAAGCCACTCCTCATGAGAAATATATAGCTAGGCCAATCCTCAAAACATTGACAGAGTTAACTGCCAGGCCACAGTAGATGTCTTTTTGGTTTACACAGCCTACCAGCTCATGAGTTACAATGACTTACTCTTTAATAAGATTTAGGGTCATATCTACTCTCAGCAACATGTTGGGAATAGTACTGAAATAGACTTCTAGTTAAAGAGTTTGAAACAAGTCTAATATACATAAATACTGCATAAAACAAGAGTGTTACATGGCTTACTATTTGGCTGGAAAGATGTCAACATGATCTCTTTATCAAAACACAATGGCCTTCAATTCTCTCTACACTTTCTCTACCACGTCAGGGAAATCTCTTCATTTTGGACATCTTACACTGGAAGTACCTGCAGAACCTGACATCTGATTGGCTGGCTTCTCCTAAAATCTCTATTTTGAAGATGCCAAAGCCAGCCAGGTTTATATTCTTGACTCCATCCTGGACCCCACTTGGACTTCCTCTAACATCCGTGTCCCCAAAATCTCTTCAACCTGGACTTCTCCTACATTAAGAACTGTCCACTCCTGTGATTGCTGGATTTTCTGCACTATAAATGGACCTCTTTCCCTGGAAAGAACCCTCCATCCATGTAGCTTCATGTTCTGACTATTCCTGATCGTTTTAAAGACTCTGAAGAGATCCATATCTTCATTCCATGCTATGCTTTTACTACAATGCTCCCTCCAAGTTATTCTCTTTGTCTTTCTCTAAACTGTGTGTTGTCCTCCTCCATTAGAATACAAGTTTCTTGAAGGGAGAGACTGTCTTTCTATTTTTGTGTTCCCAAAGCTTAGTAGCATGCCTGACATGTAATAAACATTTGAAAAGTGCTTATTGACTTGGTCTACAAAATTTAAGAATGGAACTGAAATTCTGCCTTAGAGACCATTCTACCTCAAGCTCTGCAAATTATTTTCGAGGGCATATGAAACTGACACAATGTCTATGACAGAACAAAGTTAAAAAGAATGAAAGAAAAAACCACATCCATGAAATCACAGAGTGAATTAATCTGTTTATACGAATTCAAATAAGCCATGTTTGATAAGATCCTATTACATGAGACATTGACATTTCAAAGTCGAAAATTAAATATGATAATTACTTTGGCACAGAATTATTTCTGAAACTTACTATCATCTTACCTGTTTTAAAATGTGAAGGTAATCATAACAAAATCCAATAATGTTAGAGGAGATATCATCATCCTCATGAATTAGTAGCTGTAACATTAGAGCCACTTTTGTTTCAATAGCCTGTAGTGCCTCTTGAGCATTCTTCATATCCCCATTCTTAATCAGTTTAGTCCAGCTGACTATCAATGACTGCCCCATTCCATTAACTAGCTTAGAAAATCTGGCTAAGAAGTCCACATCTTCTTCCTGAAAGCAATATATAATATCATTAGCTTATTATATACAATTGAAAGCCCCACCGATACAAAAATTATCTTAAACAGTACAAGTTTTTTTAAAACTAAGACATCAATAACATTGCTTTAAAAAATAAGCAGAAATTCCTTTTAGAGGATAAATATTAATAAATTAGCTTCTAGTATTTATATCACATTTGATGCTAGAAACATGTATACATACACACACGCACATATATATATATATATGGGGGGAGAGAGAGATGTGTTCTAATAAATTTTCTCTATTCATCATTTTAGGTCATTTTTACAATCAAGTATTAACTATTCAGTTACTAGAAAAAACAAAGAGCATTAAATGTCAGGAGAAATAATCGGTGAGAAACATAAGAAATAAATTAAAGTTGTTAAACATCTCATAAAGCTCTTAATACACAAACACTTTTGAGTCTCTAGGAAAAACTAGAAAAAGTTACTATTTTGTCATTAGTATTTTTGATTTAGGGCATTACAATGCTATGATTTCTTAAAAGCAATGAATAGCTCCCATTAATTTAACACAAATGGCACCGAGTCACCAATTCAAAGGTGAATTAAGAATATCTTTCAAGAAAATTTGAAAGGAAAGGTAAGGTTACAGAGCTGAATTTTTTTTTTTTTATACTGAGGCAATTGGGGATCACACAGGATCACACAGCTAGCAAGTGTTTAAGTGTCTGAGACCAGATTTGAACTCAGGTCTCCTGACTTCAGGGCTGGTACTCTATCCACTTTGCCACCTAGCTGCCCCTTAAACTTAAAAAAGACTTTCAAAAAATTGTAAATACCCTTTGAAATGGGCCCAACATTTCTAACACCAAAAACAAAGCTTTTTTTTTTTTTGCCCTTCTTAAAACTAAAAATAGCCTAAAATTATTATTTGCAAAATTGATTTGTTATTCAAAGATCTCCCTCAAGCAATGAATCCTTTAACAACTTAAAACTGTTTGAATAGTTCTGTGGCAAATCAATCTATAAATGAAGATCTTATGGCCAGTATAGTTAGCAAGGTATCACTAAGCCCGGAAGTAGAACATAATATTAAAGAGTACTAGCTTCTCTTCCAATATTCATGACAGAGTTCCAGCATGAAAGGTAGCAAGACACAACAGACTCAGATCTCAACCTAGATTTCATTTACATTCCCTGCTCAATCCTTGAGAAAATCCCTTAACTTCTCTCAGGATTTGGGGCTACAAAAACTGTAAGCTGCAGAGAAGATACTGATCTGCACTGAGAGAGGGAGTATCCTCATTTGAAAATTTCCAATACCAATAAAATTCTTTAGTCTCTATTTCTATGACAGATCAGCAAGGATTTTAAGAACATGTGTTTTTTAAAAGTGATTTCATCAGAGAATGAAAATGGTCTGAAAATACTTTCCTTGCTGTGTTAGAACTAAGACTAAATAGCTCAAATTAGTTTATAACATGGTGTTTATAACTACAAATATTAAATTAAATTCCCATTCCAAGTAAATATCAAGTCATCTTACTGACCTGTTCAATGCTGAAAAACCCTGCAGACTGTAACACTTGACATAAGGATTCCACTAGTTTCATTTTATCAATTGGGTCCATTCCCTTATTTACAATTTCAAACAAACAGTCACATGCTTCCTCACGGAGAACTTCTATGGACATATGACCTAGCAGCATATTTATAAACCTGAAGAGATATAACATGGTTAGGACATAGACAAATTCATGAAATTTTTTAGACTATGCATTTTTCAAGTTCATAAAAAAAAAAAAAAAAAAAGACTTACCTATCATTGGCTATCAGGGTCAAGTCTATCCATGAGACATAGGCCCCAACTACTTCAAGGCACTGGCATGTTACCTCTGAATTAGTATACTGATAATTTTGTAAGATTTGGTACCATGATTCCACCAGATTTGGAATGCACTGCTCCCTCATGGTATCTTTTATTAATGTATTCCTACGGGCCTCCTGAAACAAAAACATCTCATCAGATATCTAGTTATAAAACTGTGTACATCTACCCATGTCTTCATATGATAAAACTTCAAATTTGTATGGCACAGTTTTCTGGTTTATTTTTCTCTCTAAGATAAATCTTTGAACATGACTAATATGCAAATATTTTTTGCATGAATTCTCATGAGGGAAGGGAACTAAAATGTAACTGGGAAATATTTAACAAAATTTAAACATATGTTTAATACAGATTATGCTTTTGCCAGACTCCCTACCACTTTTTTTTTAATTTATCAGCCCTGAGACCAAAGGTCCTCTAATTCAGTTTCTTAAACTGTGGGTCACAAAATTATGATAAATCATCAGAAGATGTCTAACTTGTATGCCTATTTTACATACCTATGTAAATCAGGTAATATAAAAATTTCTCAGGTGAAAAGGAATCACGAGTAGAAAATGTTTAAGAAGGCTTGTTCTAATTCTCTTTATGTCCTGTTTTCTATTTCTCAGCAACAAACTCTATAAATCATAAATATACATCATTCAGAACTCAACATGTGATTGTAAAGCTGAAAAAAAAAGCTGTAATTAAGCCAAGTTAAAAATGATTTAGACACTATACATTCGAGTTGGGGTTTTCTGCTATAAACCACATTTACAAGAAGACTGGAGCTAGAAGGGACCTTGGAAGTCTTCTAGTCCAATAGTCCCAAATGCCAAAAGAAAAAAGGGAAGGCCACCACTAAGCCAAACATCAGAACTCCTATGGGTAGAGTCATTATTTTCTGTGCTTTATTGTGTCTTTGTAGATTTAGGCTACATTCAAGAGTGAAACCTCTGCTCTGGTCCAACCCTGACACTTTAGAAAATCAAGGTTCATAGTCTATAACTTACAACATCATCTGACTAACAAAATGACAAATGACATACAACCTCATTCTCTAAATCAAAATCCAGCATTTCTTCCCCTTCAATGAAGAATAGTAACCACTTTTAGGGGGTTCCCTCTTTCCAAGTGTCTCACATGAATAGTTGCTGTATATATTGTTAGAAATCGAGATTACAATGGTACATCTCAAGAGTCGTTGGCTCACAAAAGGGAAAACCTGGCTAAGAGAGGAGGCTGTGATTTCAGGAGATGAAAGCTCGGGATTTGGAGCCAGGACATCTTAAATATGGTTTCTGACACTAGTGGTGTGATCCTGAACAAGTCCCTCATCTATAAAATGGGAATAAAGCACCTACTTTAGAGTGGTTGTGAGGATCAAATAAGAAGAATTATAAAGAATGGTACCTGACATAGTAAATGATGTATAAATACTTTTTCCCAACAATGGAGCATATAACTGTATGCCATTTTAAGTCTAATTTCACAGTACAAACTTTATTGGCACTTCTACTGAACCACCATTACATTAATTACATTACATAATCTTACATTATTTGTTTAAACCTTTTTTCTACTATGATGTTTTAAATTTCACAAGGTATGGTGTAGCTTCTTTCTTCTCCAAATGCCTTGAGGTCTTATGACAACATGTACATATTCAATTATTAAATGATGATACTGGCAGAGGAAGTAGCGTTTGCTATATGATTCACATATTGAAGGTACAAAGCAATGAAACTCATGCTCAACCAAGCATGAAAATCAAAGGAAACTTCCAACCTTACTGGATGCATCAGCAGAAAGATCACAAAACAGATTTCTCTGGCATATCTATGCCAGGAGAGAAACTGTTGCCATTACTTCTACTAAATCTGACTCTCTGGTACTGACACTCTGACTACAAAGTATATTTTTATAGTTTTGTACAAGCTACATTTGGAGAAAAGTTAATTCTATATCTGAACCCAATATATTTCATAATCTAGATTGATAACATTCAAAGCATCAATTTACATATCTTCTGTATTAGAAAAAACTTGACAAAGAAAAGCAGTTAGTAAATTTGGGATTATTCTTTAAAATGTTACTTCATCTAAAAATATATTGCACTTAAAAGCAATTTTTGTATCTTTTCTTATCTTCCATTGTAAACAACAAAGATCTATACCCATTTAGTAATAAACAAAATCCATATAAAGCTAAAATCAATGTTGCAAAGTTCGCAAAGTTACTTGCCTCAGATGTATGAACTACATCCCGATCTACCAATTCTGCATCAATAGCCATGAGGATTCTGAGGTATAAATCTACTCCTCTTGGGTTAAGGTCCACTACTGATAGAATATCAAAAAAATACTTGGGCCATTTAGTGAGATACTCTGTAACGAAGAGTAATGCAAAGACTTGCGCTGCTTTGTTTCGAATGAAAGTCTTCTCTGGCTGGGGATGCAGCATCTAAAAGAAGCAGAAACATTCTAAGCACACTATAATAAACAGTAAGATTTGCAGTATAAACTGCTTTCAAAATTTATTCAGTGAAAAAATGTAAAACTTATTTCATCTTCATCTAAACTTTTAAGTTAAATGCGTATTACACTGAGGATGTGAATTCATTCAACAAAATGAATTATGTTTAAAAGAATTGCGCATGTTTAAACTATGTTGAATTACGTGTTGTCTAGGTGAAAGGGAAAGTGGGGGAGAGAAAAATCTGGAATAAAATATTTTGCAAGAGTGAATGTTAAAAACTATCTTTGCATATATTTTGTTAAATAAAAAGCTATGATTAAAATAACAAAAAAAAAAAAAAAAAAAAAAAAAAAAAAGGCATTATCTTAGGCTGAAAGGGATGGCCAAAAAAGTTAATAAACAAAATTTGGGTTTACAGGAAAGAACATTCAAAATCACAAAAAATTGTGAGCTACCTCACAAATGGAATTCTAAAGAGTTGCTATAATTTTATGATATGAAAATACTGTGTACATTTCAATTATTTTTCTCAATTTGGTAGTTAAAATAAGTGTCTCAGAGTCTTTCTTCTACACATTGCTTTGAATCAGATTATCTAAAATAGGCCAAAAAAAAATTCTCCATATAGATGAGGCCCCTTTGCTTTCAGTCACTGTTATAATAAAACAGATAAGAAAGGACCACTGGTGCTCTCTTTCATGAACATACAAATTTACCTAAATTGCAAATTACTCATTTAACCTATCATAATGGCATTGTAGTCAGCACCAGAAGATCACATTTATATCTTGCAATATTGTATATTTAAACTCATTTAACCACCTAAAAAATATACTAAAAAAGCCCCTTTCTTTTCAAAATGCCAATATGAAAACCCATTTATTGAGTTTCAATCACTGTAAGAAACTGGCTTGGTTCTTCCTATATCAGGTTGTCAACATCTTAACCATGCTACAAACTCTGAGTATGTCTTTGTGCACTTCATAAGTACATACACTCAAATGAGTTCATGAAGCACCATGGAAACAGCAGAACAGCTTTAAGTACAAACTTCAAGAACTGACACTTATTTGGCTGCTTTAGCTAAAAAAGCATGCATTATTTGGATACAAGATAAAGGACATGCTAGAAAGTCTATCTAAAATCACAATGCTGAAATCTTCTATAAAATTTGATAAGTAGTTATAGAGTTGTTTTTCACATTTCTTTGAAAGAGAATTATTTCTGAAAATTTATGTAGACCAAAGCCAGTCCTTTTATCAACAGGCCTCAATGGAAAAATATGCAAACCCAGAAACAGAAACTTAATGTGGTTTGTGCTGTGGATGAAACTGGGAAACTTTTGTTGCTGTTTTTATTTTACCTGAGCTTGTAGCCAAGTTATAAGAGTTTCCCTAATTAGCTGTTGTTGAGCTGCTGTGAGTTCTGAGTACCTGAAACAAATAAACAAAAACAAAAAATTGAGACACCCTGACAAAGAGAAAAGAGCAATGGATCTTGGAGGCAGGTGAGATCCCTACTGGAATTTTGCCTCTGACACTTACTAAGAATCACAGGCAAGTAAAGCAATTCTGAGCCTAAGTCTCCTCATTTATGAAATGAAAATAACTAGGGTGGTTATAAAGATCAAAGGCAAAAATGTAAAACCAAGTTCTCTATAAATGTTAGTCATTAATAAACAAATCTTCAAAGACTCAGTGGGTTAGTGTACCATAAAAAATGATGAAGTGATTTAATTTGCAGGAAAATGTTTATCATTTAAAATCAATTTGACAAAGTCAACATTCCTCCAATTGTTAGAAGTCTTATGTGTTCATATATGAAACATCATGAGTCTGCCATAGTGTGGCGAAAACAAAAGCCTCCACTCCTCTCCCTTTATCCTGGTCACAAGAGACCCTTCTGTAGTTCAATCCCATGCCACCCGTTCCCCCTCTCTCCCTTACACATTGGTCCCTATTCTTACACACAGTCTCCTAAGAGAGTCCCTTAAGCCCTTCTTTTTCACCATCCTTCACTTCTTGTTTCATCCCTAATATAAACACCATTCCTCCCCAATCTCTCCAAATCCTGGCAGGAGAACATGTACTATTCTTTATGTGGTATCCCTCACCTCTTTCTGAATAACCTAAACCTCCATTATGCTAAAAGTAGACATGCAATAACCCCAGAAGAATGAAATGTTTCAAGGCTCAAGCAATCATAAATTTTACCCAAAGTTATTTAGTCAAGAGTACAAAACATTAAAAACTTAACCTTTTCTTTTATCTGAAGCCTTATGTTTTAAAGTATAGTAGATGAGTATACTTTTAATCCAAAATATCTATTCTCTCTTGCTAATTACATTAAATAGACAACTGACTAAAACTTAGACCTTTAATTCAACTCTAGGCTCAATTTATGACACTATATGTGTGTATTAGGATAATGAGGATGTAGGAAATTAGTCCAAAACAAAGAGGTAAGGAATAGCACATAAAGATGATAGCCATTCTCCAATTGATAAATGATCAAAGAATATGAACAGACAATTTTTAGATGATGAAATTGAAACTATTTCCACTCATGAAAGTGTTCCAAATCACTACTGACCAGAGAAATGCAAATTAAGACAACTCTGAGATATCATTACACACCTGTCAGATTGGCTAAGATGACAGGAACAAATAATGAATGTTGGAGGGGATGTGGGAAAACTAGGACACTTATGCATTGTTGGTGGAGTTGTGAACAAATCCAACCATTCTGGAGAGCAATCTGGAATTATGTCCAAAAAGTTATCAAACTGTGCATACCCTTTGATCCAGCAGTGCTACTACTGGGCTTATATCCCAAGAAAATACTAAAGGGAAAGGGACCTGTATATGCCAAAATGTTTGTGGCAGCCCTTTTTGTAGTGGCTAGAAACTGGAAAATGAATGGATGTCCATCAATTGGAGAATGGTTGGGTAAATTATGGTATATTAATGTTATGGAATATTATTGCTCTGTAAGAAATGACCAGCAAGATGAATACAGAGAGGCTTGGAGAGACTTATATCAACTGATGCTGAGTGAAATGAGCAGAACTAGGAGATCATTATACAATTCAACAACAATACTGTATGAGGATGTATTCTGATGGAAGTGGATATCTTCAACATAGAGAAGATCTAATCCAGTTCCAATTGATCAATGATGGACAGAACCAGCTACACCCAGAGAAGGAACACTGGGAAATGTTTGCATTTTGTTTTTCTTCCCGCATTTTTTGTTTTTCTTCCCAGGTTATTTTTACCTTCAGAATCCAATTCTTCCTTTGCAACAATAACAACAAAATTCGGTTCTGCACATATGTATTGTATCTAGGATATACTATAACATATTTAATATGTATGGGAACGCCTGCCATCTAGGGGAGGAGGTGGAGGGAAGGAGGAGAAAATTCATAACAGAAGGGAGTACAAGGGATAATACTGTAAAAAATTACCTATGCATATATACTGTCAAAAATGTTATAATTATAAAATAAAATATAAAAAAAAAAAAAAAGAAAGAAAGATGATAATACATGTTCTCCTGCCAAAAGTGTGGAAAGGTTGGGGAGGAATGGTGTAAAAGTTATTCTTAGAAACTGGAAAATGATGAAAGAGACTAGAGGTGAAGGGGCATTTGGGAATGATTTGCCTATCAGCAAAAAGATAGCATCAAGTGTCTGAAGGTGGATTTGAACTCAGGTCCTTCTGATTACAGGTCTGGTGCCCTATCTACTGTGTGACCACTTAACTGCCTAAAATGCTTTATATGTAGGCAAGAACAAATGGATATGAATAATGGTATTCATAGACATCATTTCCCTAACACATGTATAGAAAATGGCAATATTTTATTTTACTTTCTAAAAATGTATTTTCAAGATGCTTTTCAATTCACCTTCCTCCTCCTGTTTCTCACTGACATCCCTATTTATTTTGCTTTGAAGCGGAGTTATGATCTGTAAGTGACTGAACAGGTATTTTGCTCCCTTATAGTTCTTACCAAGCTTCTGAGACAGCTAGAGGGAGAATTAGGGGACTCAGGTTTGAATCTGACACCTGGGAGAAATCAGCTCTTTACAAGCTTTTATTTCCTCTGTTCAGATAAGAGAGTTGGATGATAGTTTCCAGATCCTGTAAATCTTAAGTTTTCTGGTTCTTACCAAATGTTGTATGCTAAAGAATCTCATAAGATATTTTGTCTGATGAAATGGTTCAAATTGGTACATCTTGCAATTTTAAGAGTCCCATTAAACTTATATAGACTAGAAATCAGATGCACCTGATTATGTGGTCTGTATAAAATTCAAAAGACTTGGTGATCCATCTTAAAAACTGAGAAGTCATGGCAGAAGCAAAATCAGAAGCCATGGTCCCATAACAAATAATGTGACAGTGCACTAATTATGCCAACTTATATTCTAATTCTCTGAAGAAAAACATCTAGCAAATGATAAATCTTATTACAAGGTAAATAAACAAAACCAATTTTCCCATGTAGATCTTAATGCTAAAATGGGATAGGGAAAGAAAAATTTCTCACTTGAATTTTACTTGATGTTCTAGAACCTGAAAGCAGAAGAACTTGACATGATCATCACTGAAAAAAAATAGAAAAGAAAGTCAGAATAAAGACCAAAACAACAAAACTTACTATATTTAACAGTAAAATCTATCCTTGACTTGGTATTAGTGAATTTACTGAATAAAAGGACTAATAAAAAGTACAAGGTATGGAAATCAATTAACCAGTTAAAAACTCTGGGCTTTAAAAAGTATTACCTTTCAATTTTCAATAAAATTGCATTTACTTTATATATAAGCTCATCTAAATTCTAAAATATTAACCCATACATGAAAAAAAATTTCTCCTATTAGTTTAATAATCATGGGACAAAGCATATATTAGCTCATATTTTATATGCAAAAAGACTTTGACAATTAAGGAATATCTTAAAATACTAAAACCACTAGGTCTCTAAAAGTAGAATGATCTATGCTGGGAAACCAAGATGGTAAGCTAAGTCATTGGTGGCAACTCCAGCCTTCCTACTCATATTCCTGCCCTCACTAAGTAAATGAAGCTCTACTGCTAATGAAATCTAGGAGGTTGATGTTCCCCAAAACATTTGTGTTAAGCGTACTATAAGCTGATAAGTAACAATAAAACAACCACATCATCCTTGGAGGAAATTCCACCTCCAAAACCTTGCATTTCTATCACAGATAGATATATGGGCACAGCTGGTATGAAAATTTTACTCTTCAAAGCCACGTCAAATATGAAACTTCCCTCTAGAACCAGAGGGTATGAACATTTTATAGTATCCTGTCTATTTCAGTAAAACTGATTTCCATTGTATTTTATTTTATGCATTTAAAAACATTCTGAGATGGGGTTTCCATCAAATAAGGGATCCATCAAATAGGAATACTTGTTCCAGCTACCCTCATAGTGATTCAGACCATAAACTAACATAGTGACAAAACCATAAACATTATCTAGGTTGTATTTAATTTGTTAGTCTAAAACTAGTTCCAGCAGCACTCTTTTCTTAGCTTGCTGTCCCTGTTCTCTTGTGATGTAGCCTGATGTCAGATGGTTGTATCCCAAGTTTATTTAAATGTTTCTTCAAAAAACATAAGCTGCATGCTAGAAAAATTATTTAATTGACTCATTTTCTCTCAGCTGGTGGGGGGAGGGAGAGGAGAGTTGACTAGATAAAATACAAAATCCTTTACAGCTCTAAACCTATTATCCTATTTTAATTGCATTTTAAAATGTTAACCATTATTTGTTCCCAATATAAAATTTTCCTTAAGAGAATCAATTACATCTTTTCCAGGGCTTGCAGGGGTTTTTTCTAATGAAAAACGAATACCACTTATGCCTATAGTCTATTCCATATTTAAAAACCCCCTAGAACTTGAAGTTATTTCTTGAAGACTTTTCAGATTATTTCTTTAATGTTCCTGTCTATTTAATGGTTACAAGAAGTCACTCCCCAATTTTAAAGTTACATGAAAAGTTGTTGCAAAGAGAGGTCAGCAGAATCTTGATTCTTTTAAAAATTTAGTTAAATTTAAGTTTAAATTCTTCTGAGAATTCTACATAATTAAGTTTTAAATTACCTGTATGTCCTTTGGGCAAGAGCTTCTGCACATACTTGCCAGGCATCTGGGGAAATCTTTAACTGTTCAAAATAGGCCAATGCCTACAAAAAAAGACTTAGAATTAAAATCAATGTTCCACAACTTCCAAATTTAGCAAACATTACCTTAAAAAAAAAAAAAAAAAAAAAAAGCTTTCTAATTTTATAAATTTACAAATTATAAGAATATTATAAGATTATAAATTATAAGAATATTATTACAGAATATTGTCATATCTCTAAACTTTACTGCTAATAACCAACAATAAGCATTGGTTTGAAATCTTAGTCCTTTTACTGACCTAAAAGTTTTTAATATATTAACAACTTAATAGAAAATAAAGATTAAAAAAAAAAAAAAAATCAGAATTATTATCATAGGGGCAATTAGGTGGTGCAGTGGATAGAGCACCAGCCCTGAAGTCAGGAGGTCCTGAGTTCAAACCTGGCCTCAGAAAATTCCTGGCTGTGTGACCCTGAGCAAGTCACTTAACCAATTGCCTCAGGGGAAAAAAAAATTTGAAAGAATTGTTATAAACCTGGAAGTGTTATGGTTTGAGCTATCAAGATAAAAGAGGAAAAATCTTGTTAAGTTTCTAGAAAAAAAAAAATTTTTTTTTTTTTAAAGGAAATACAGAATATCTTTGAATGTTCAAAGCTTTACTTTAGAGTATGTTTAAAAAATCTAAGTCTGTCCTTTCAGGCACTGACTTTGGACATAGAAGGTGGTGTTCAGGTTCTAATCTTAAGCATGTCGCTGTCAGCTCCACTTCCCACCAAAACCAATAGTCTGTTTTCCTACCCTCAAACTGAAAGAAAGGCATTCCTTCTCTCATAACTCAAGAATAACACTTGGAATGCTCTAGACTAGCTACCTTTTAAATTCACCACATACATGTGGACAAAGTGCTTGTGAACAAGATCCCCATTTTGTGATGTAGCTGAGACTAGACATATGACATAGGACAGTATGAATGAAACACTGAATTAAAACAAGTAAGTGTCATATCAACCAAGAGTTGCCACCAGGATCTGTTTTTGATTTTATGTGCTGGGCGATGTTTCCAAACAGCAGTAGCATCAATTAAATTCACAGCACAAAGCATCATGAGAAAGCAGAGAGATTCAATAAATGCTACTTAATAAAAAGACTTAACAGTAGCTGGATACGTGCTACTTTATCCCATTAGAAGAAAACAGCTGAAATTGTTACTCATTTCTCCAAACAATGTTGCAAAAGACAGGCAACACAAATAAAACATTCTAAAGTCTCTTAAAGTAACCTGACAAAAAGATGTTATTCTTTAATTCATGACTTTTTTGTTGTTCTTTTCTTCAGCCATTTTGAATCCACTCCTCTGTATGTTCTTTTTTTGGAGGCACAAAGAAGTCATCAACTTCCCACAGAGTTCTCTTCTAGTCATACCTTACTGCTTTTTTCTAAGCAGCAGCTCAATCAGGTCAATTACTACCACACTTGGGAAAATCAAGAAATCTGAGTACATAGAGTAGAAAGAGCACCACCACAAGTGGAATCAGAGGATCTTGTTCTGACTCCAAGCCTGGGATATTAGGTAGTCACTTAACCCTGGGGGGTCGTAGCACCTCATCTGTAAAACGAGAAGTTTGAACTCAATGGCCTTCTCTTTCAGTTCTAAGTTCATGATCACATGATTTATTTCATGTAACCTTGTGGACAGCTAGGTATTGCAGTGCACATACTGGAGTGAAGAAGACTCATCTTCCCAAATTCAAATCTGACATCAGACATATACTTAGCTATATGACTCTGAGCAAATCACTTAATCCTACAGATTCCATTTTCCTCATCTGTAAAATGAATTGGAGGAAATAGCAAAGCACTCCAGTGTCTTTGCCAAGAAAACCCCAAAAGGGATCAAAAAGAGTTGGATAGGGCTGAAATGACTAAAGAACAAAAAGCAATGATATTGGAAGAAATGAGTTTCTATAATTCCTTTCATTTATTTTTTGTGATCTACACTGAGTATCTTCTAATTATTTTCAGAACTTTTCTTTTCCATTTAATTCTAGTGTACAGGATTGTATGCAATTTCTTACAGTAATCTGAGACCCAAAAGACATTTTAATTTTGGATTTCTATTAATTTCCTGTGATACTTAAATGATAAATACTGTAAAGTACTGAGAAGATGAGTTACTAATCAGGAAAATTATCTGCTATCTCTTTTTCACTTCAAATGCTTTTCCATTTTCTCACTTTAAGTACTCTTGCTAAGGCAAACTTTAACTTTTCTACCCCTTAGCAGCAGACTAAAAATTGATGTGACTAAACAAAAGTGGTCACCTAGTGATCAAATTCCCATAATGAGACTCTCCCAATTTAGCTATCTTTGTCATAGGGTCTATGCTTCAAGTGTCTCCAGCATGGTTAAGAAGTGTCATAGCTTGTACTCGGATGAGAGAAACACTAAGAAACCCAGAGACACCTCCATGTCACAATGAACCTTGGGAGGACGATGTTAGTGGAGAAATTCCCTACTAGCATACTGAAAAATTCACTGGACATCTTATATGCAAGATATGCTATATTTTTAAAAGGGGGAAAAAAATTACATCTATTCAAGTAGGAGAGAAAAATGATCAGAATAAGATTAATAATTCTCACTGTAGTTGGCTGTAGCTATTAAATACCCTTGTGCACTCATTGTAATTAGCAACAAAAAGAGGAGTGGAAGAAAAGAAGTCCCTCCTTCCTACCACAAAGCCCAAGCTTCAAAAGGCCAGAAGACTTTAAAAAATTAATTACATTTGTTTTGAGAGGCTTTTTTTGTATTAACTTTTCATTTAGAACTTATACTTTGGATTACTTAAAACAACTCTATTAGATGAAACAATACCATCTCTAATGAGATTATATTATCCTTTGGAGTCACATCAAAGAACTATTTTACAACTTATACTACCTCTGAGGTGCTTGAAGTTTCTTAGGATAGAATCCAGGGCAAAAATCACTTAGGTCAAATTTTATTTTATGTTGAATTCTGATATACATTTTTATTTTAAATCACCTTAAGGTTGTAGTATATGAAGAACACTAATAAGATCTAAATATTAGATTTATTAGATATGCAACAATTAAATGATTTCATAGATCATTTTAAACATGAAAGGCAAAGATATTCAGCTATAGAAAGGTTGCTTTCACCTTTAACAATTTGTTAACAGTTAACAGTTTGCAATGTGGATATAAAAAAAGATAATTCCAGTTCTCAAGGAACTCACAGACTGATAGGGGAGAGAACTCACAAACATTTATGTATGAATGAGTTGTCTCCTGGATAAAGGAGATAATGAACAGAGGAGCCTGTATGAAGGGGTATGAAGAAAAGCTTCCTATAGACATGGTATTTTAGCTAGGATTTGAAGGAAGCCAATAGGTGAGAGGGTGAAGAGGGAGATGGAGGATAGCTAATGAAAATGCTGAGAATCAGGAAACATTGAGCATTTAGTAGCAGAACTCTACATCATGTTAATTTATCTCTAAACAGGAAAAAGTAAAGGACGAAACATCAGTAATGCCCAGTCTTCCAGTGCACTTTCATGTATATCTTTATGCTTTCATTTAAAAGGACAAGTCATAATTTTACTTCAGCACTCCCAATGAAGCAGACTGAAAAAGCATCTTGGTCAGTAATAAGACTTCTCTACACAAATATTCAATATTATTTACAATGAACAAAATTGTACTATATAATAAAAGATTATTCTAATCTTAAATCATCTAACAGCACCTACAATTATGCTGCACTTTAAAAGTTAAAAAAAAAAAAAAAAAAAAAGACAAACTTAACATACCCTTTGTCTGAAGTCTGCATCAGCATTTGGATTTAGCCCTAAGAGGGCCTGTTCATCCATGCCTGCTGCTATACTCTGAGTTCTCGAATCTTGTTAGGCTTGCCCCCTGATCGCACAGTAGAATTCACAAACATCTACAGACAAAAAAAGTTGAAAAAGTATCTGTACATAAAAAAGATTTCATCAAAAGAATTACATGCATTTTAAATTAAATTAAATGTAATTTATAGTGGTCAAAAAGTTGTGCAAACTCTGTATATATTAAGAGTCTTTGTTTCTATTAAGATAGGTTTATATCAAACTACAAAAGTAACTTAATTCTCAGTTTAATTTATAACAATCTAATAGATAATTCTCCACTATTTTGTTTCTCTAAGATAAGGTTCTTCTAAGTAGAAATAAAAACACTGTAGACAGCAATTCTCTGGTACTTTTCAAAACTACCCAATAACTACAATAATCCATTTGTTTAATACCTGAAACTTAGTACATTAAGCAGCATGACTAGGAAGCTTCATTTAAATCTGAGATTTAGTTTTTTCAGCTATTACACAATTCTGCCCCTACCATCCCTAGGCTAGAAGTGAGACCAGCAAAGCCTGAGTCCCAAGAGTTAAAATTATATATTTTCCTATCAAATATCTAAACTTTTTAATCAGTGGCTAACAAAGACAGCATAATATGGTGCATTTAATCTCCTGCTAGAGATGTTTATGAACAGTCAAAAATAGGAGATGGTAATGTGGGGTGGTGGAGTCCCAGAGACCAAAATTCAAATTCAGCTTCAGACACTTGACACTATCTGTGAGCAAGTCACTTAATCCCACAGCCTCTCAAAAAAACCCAAACCGAACAAAACAAACCAAAAACAAAAACACAGAACCAGAAGTTTATTAATTAGCCCCTGGATGGTAGAGTAGTAATTCTTATTAACACTAGAAATGTAATTTAGAGTAGTCATATAAGTCATCTGGTTTACATATTAAATCTGAATTCTTAAAAGTTGGGTCAATGGTGTCAAATTATCAGTGTATGTTTTGAAAATAAAAAGCTTAAGGGGCAGCTAGGTAGCGCAGTTCATAGAATACCAGTCCTGAAGTCAGGAGGACCCGAGTTCAAATCTGACCTTAGACACTTAACACTTCCTGGCTGTGTGACCCTGGGCAAGTCACTTAACCTCAATTTACCTCAGCAAAAAAAGAAGAAAAAGGGGGGAAAAAAGCCTTATTTAAAAAAAAAAAAAATCTTAGTTCCTCCTGAAAATACCACATAAGTAATTCTATCCATCAATTTTTAATTTTAATAGTTTAGAGAGTTTTTAGAAAGGCTAGTTAGTACTCTAGAGGTAAAGCCAAAGAAAAAATATGCAACATTAAAATAATTTTAAGTCGCTAAGATAGTGCCTCTAATTTGAAGGATCAAAAGGCATGAGTATTGAATCACCCCCTTCCAAATTATGAAGTCTGGCACACTTCTCAGTTACAAAAATGAGATTTTCCTCTAGCACATAAATGGGACTAGGCTAAAAGGTAATATCAAGAAAATACACATATAAGCACTTCAAAACTGACTAGAGAAACAAATTAAGTTGATGAGCTCTTTTCACTAGAGTCAAAGACAGCCCTTGAATCAAGAGGGTTTTTCTCCACTTCAAGATTAATAAAATGTGGACAGATTACTGAACTAGCCATGTGTTGAAAAGTCGATCAACTCTTTGCAACCAGTTTTTGGCAGGGTATCAACTGTCTACAAAAGCTAAGGAACACTGAATTTACTCTATCAGCCAAGCTTAAAAATGCAGTCACCATAGGCAACCTAGTATTTCCATTTTTTAAATCCAAATTTATGTAATAAGTGAAATATGTATCTTTGATTCTTTTCCTAATATTTCATTAACTCAAAAAAAATCAAAAATAAATTCTGTCAACTAAATCTTTTAAATTCACTAAAAGATTAACTAGAGGTGGGTCTGGCAGAAGTTGTTCTATCACTTGTGAACACTAAAAAAGGATTTAGGCTTCAAATGACCTCTAAGGTTCTATTTCCTTCCATTACTTTGATAATTTTCCTACAGTAGCTTCTCCTGTAACTCTAACTATAAAGGAGATAGAGATTTGGCTTTTTAATTCCATTAGGTCATACATACATAAGCAACTTGAAGCTAAAAATCATTGATCACTATCTTTAGAGAGGGAAAAGGGAGTCTTACCTCCACAGTGTCTAACTGCTGTGCTGGAAATTTTCTAACTTTCAGTCCTCTATCTTTAGAGTGAGAGGAAGAAATATAGATCACTCATAAAAGCATACAAGTACAGCATTAGCATTAAGAATGCTGAATTTGGAGTCAGATAACCTGGCTTTAGATCCCAGGTCCTGATTGACCTGTGTTGTTTTGAGACAAATTACATAACTTCTCTAGGCCTTAGTTTCCTTGTCTGAAAAAGGATGTATTTGGACTGGTGACCTTCCAAAGTCCTCCTAAATCTAAAGCTAAGATGGAAACATAAGTCAGCAAAATACTTATGAGCTGAAATTATCATTTTTGTTGCATTTATTTTGTGATCTCGGAAAAATTACTTCTAATCTATTTATAGGATTATAGGATCTTAGTTCTAGATTTAGAGCTGGAAGGGGCCTTGAGGGATCATTTGTATAATCCTCTTATTTTACAGATGAGGAAACTGAGGTCTAGAAAGGCTAGTGACCAAAATGATTTGCCAAAAGTCACATAGACATCAAGTAGAAGATCCAGGGTTCAGTACCCTTTCCACATTCTCAGAAAAAAATTAAAAAACACTTTTTTTAAAAGGGGGGTGGGGTGGAGAACAGACACCTTGATCCAATTGCCAACATTTTATGGGCTTTAAGTGATCCAAGGCCCTTTGCCAAATATTTCAAGATATTCACAGCAATCTTATAAAGTTGGGTGTAATTTTCCCTATTTTTCGATGATGAAGCCTAAGAGAGAGCAAGTCCCTCTAACATTTACTAGATGACTTGCTAGGGTCAGTACACAAGTAGTATTCTAAAGCTAGAATTGAATTCAAGAGCATCTAGATGCGTAAAAACGTGGAAATAATTCATTGACAACCTAACTAAAAGCTCATAACATACCAAAAACAGATAAAAATTTAACTCAATTCTCCCCACCTTTCTTTTTATTTTTTTCCCTTTTGGCAAAAAGGGAGATGGAGAAAAACCTAGAGATTACTAGAATAAAAAACTATCATTCCCAAGTCGCAGGAGTCGATAATAAAGTAATCTGTTATCTGCTATTATGGAAAGAATTAAACCACAAAACCCTGACACTTAAACTCATTAGCACCTCATCCATTGATCAGTAACTAAATCCTTTGGGAAGAAAAAATAAAAATTCTTTCACACTGCAGTTCTTTAAGCTCATCTTGGAGGGTTTTTTTTTTTTTTTTTTTTTTTTTTTAACATTCCCTCAAGATCAGAATGACAAGTTTGTAATTGACTGGATGCGACTCCCATAAACCGCGTGTTCCTGTCCTCCCTCCCCCACCCAGGCGATTAATGAGCACTTTCAGAGGCCCAGTACTCGTTTTTCTGGTTACGGAAGCATCTTACCTCCGCCAAAAAATTAGGAAAAGGATAGAAAAAAAAATTAAGAGCCAGGATCCTGCGTAGAATGTTACAGGGTGCCCTCCCTCCTGTGCTCGGGAGATCTCATCCGAGAGTGGGGGGATCCAGTTCCCCAAGTCTCGGGTGGGGCAAGCTGCGGTGGGGGAAAGAGGGGCTCCACGTGCTGCTCGCGTGGGAGGGGGAGGCGACCCGCCAATTCCCACCAGACAGCCCCCGGCCCGGCCGCCCCCAAGAAATGGCCCGGGGGTGACAGCCCCGACCCCTGGAGCGGAACAGCCCTCGGTCCTCCTTCAGCCCTCCCCCGGGGCAGCCCACCTTCCCCGGCCGGTCACTCCATCCCCTCCGCGCCTCGTTCAGCCCCGGGAGCAGGTCGCCACCATGGAGCCGCGGAGGAAGGGAGGCGGCGAGCTCCGCAGCCCCGGCCGCCGCTGGGAGCCGGCCGCTCGCAGCTCCTCCGAGACTCCTACTGCGTGGCGCCCGACGAGCGGGCGGGGTCACCGCCGCGGCAGGAAGAGGAGAGCGCGCGCCGCGCGAGCCCCGGGACACCCACACGGCCGCCGCCGCCGCCGCCCCCCACGCCGTAGCAGCTTCCTCAGCTCCCGTCCCGATGAACTCCTCTCGAGGAAATCCAGCTCGGGCAAACGCTGGCAACCTCATGGGCGGCCCCGATCGTGGCCCGCGGGGCGGAGGAAGCCTACGACTCCCAGCATGCCACGCAGCAAAGGATGACGGTTGTTTCGTGAAGAAGAGTGAGGGTGGAGAAAGAAAGTTCACCAGTCTCTCTCCTGTGACTTACCACGTGGAAGTGACGCCTTCTGGGAAATGTAGTACTCTTCTGCCACCTCCCCAAACTCCATAACGCCCGGGTTCATAAGCGCATGCCAGCAGCGCACTTTTCAGGAACTACAGTCTTCTCCCGGGCTGCCCAGCAAGCCCTGAGCCGCCGGAGTTTATAACCGCATGCTTGTTGTGACTTCTGGGAAATGTAGTTCTTTCCTCCACCCCGATCCGCCCGGGGTTCAGAAAGCTGATTCCAAAAGTGCATTGTGGGAAATGGAGTATTCTCCCCACCCCTGTTCCTACCCTCCCCTTAACCCCACCCCATCCCCGTGCTCTGCTGCGCGCATGCCTTCGTGTAGTTGACTGACTTTTACAAACTCTTACTCCAGCCGCGGTAACTGGTTTGTGAGCACGCTTTTGCGGATCCCGGATTAGATGGAAATTCCGTGCAAATTCAGGAGCACGGATAAATGGATCCTGGAAATTCAATTAGATGCACGAGCCTCAGGCCTTTGCTCGGACACATACTAAGCAGTCTCTGTAATTGACCTCAAATCATGTCAATAAAATAATGCCTACTATGTGTTAAGGCAGTACCTTAGGAGGCTGGCAAATGTTTAACCGGGAGTGGGCAATGTTCGTACAACAGCTTTTAAATTAAACTCACATTGTCTCCGCTTTCTTAGTCAAAGAGCAAAATAAACCAGACCTGATTTTTAATGTTTGCCTATTTCCGAGAGTTAAGTATTTTCAATGAAATTTAACATTCAGTTCTTTGAGTTGCCTCCAGCGTATTAGGGTGGAAACATACAAGACTTCAAGGAACCTACTTTTTTTTTTTTGTAAATTTTTGGCTTTTTTTTTTTTTTTTTTTTTTTGTGGCAGGGACAAAGCTCTGACAATGAATATAATATTATAAAAATAGTGTTCAAATTAAGGAGTTGATCTAAGGGGTTGGGGTGGGAAGACATACACTAAGTACAAGCAAGAGATTTAGTAACTAAAACTACTCAGCATTAAAATTGTCACCTGTGGCTGTTGAGAAATAATTCAAATTAGATAACAGCTAAAGTTTTTCTCTCTTTAAGATCATTTTTCTCCATATTTAATTCATTTTAGAAGGAAGAGATGAAAAATATCCTTGACGAGGTAATTTTCAAGCCAACTTTATTGTGATACAGAAATTTCTCTTCTCTCCTTCTGTTCCCCATCTCCAAGCCAACACTGTGGGAAGCCACCCCTAGAAATGTGACGTGGCAACTCCTTCTGCAGGTAGTCAAGGCCCAGCCTTTTCAGCAGGCCTAGTGAAGAGGGAAAAGAGAGTTCTCAACACCCAAATCCCCGACAAATAGTCAAAATCAGAGACGTGCTATTTTAACCGTGGAAGGGACTTAGAAGCAGCATTAAAACCATCATCTGCTCTGTTGCACTCTAAAAAGACCATGATTTTGACTATTATAAAAAAATCCTATTAAGTGGATGCCCATCAACTGAGGAATGGCTGAATAAGTTATGGTATGTGAAAGTAATGGGATATATTAAAAAATGAACAAGCTGATTAGAAAGGTCTGGAAAGATGTGCATGAAGTGATGCTGAGTGAAACAGGAAAACATTGTACATAGCTACAGCAAGATTGTGACAAACTTAGTTCTCTTAGTTCAGTTAATCAAGGCAATACAGCAAACTTTGTATAGAAAACACCGAGTCCGGAGAAAGAACTAAGTGTTAAGAAAGTGCACCCCAAAAGTTTGGGGTCGTCTGACCAGTGTCAGTCTACGTCTACCAAAAGAATTTGCCATTACAACAGCGGGCTGGAATTCTAAGAGAATTCAGCAGTGAAAAGAAGCAAGGAGACATATTTATCCAGTTTCCGGTATTGTTATGCTAATTCTATGACTCATAGGTAGGAAGGAATTTGATTCTCATTGACCAGATTATTACTGACCAGATCAGCAGTGAATTGAGGAGTGGTCTTATTGTTTCAGGAGTTTGATCTGTGGGACTGTCTGGAGGCCAGAAGCTGTCTGACTAAGGAGTGGTCAGAATCAGACAAACTGAGTGTAGGAGTTTCCTGAGGCAGACTTCAAAGTCAGAAAATCTAGAGTCACTGACTTATTGCCAGAACAGAAGACCCTCCCCCCCAAAATCAGGAGACTACAAAATCATATTGATGTGGGTGAACTCTGTAAAATTATGTAAAATCACAGAAACCATACCCCCTTTGAGCAATAGCTCCGAATGGTGTCTCATCCTCTCAGAGTATAATTAGCTATGCCATTCAAGAGCCAATCAAACTCTATTGATCTTGTCAGGAAATCACAATCCCAGGAGAAATTTCACATTCAATTGAGAATTATCAAACTTCTCCAAGAATTACACTTAAAAATAGGTCTTATGGAAAATGATTCTTTGCCGATCTCTCTCCTTTGAGAACGATATGCTCACTAAGAGAATACCTCTTGGTGTTTAAATAATAAAGCTTCCTCTTTTGCCATAGCCTCTGAGAGTTAGTGAATTCTTTCACTTCCGAACTACCTTCTGGAGTAGAAGGTACCCCACTTCTGGTACCATACTTCATCAATATTACATATTTCCCTCAAGCAGTTTGTACCCCAAGTTTATTTGGGACAAAGGGACAGAGACTTCATCTTTTGGAGCTGCTTCATGCTGATAAGGGGAGTAGGATAAGGCTCAGTGGGGTCCAGGCTGAGGAGGGGAAACAAGATGGCAGCAGCATTCAGGAGAGTGCTGGATTTCAAAATCAGTTAGCCAATGATAGATTGAATAAGTAATTGGAAGTTCATAGCTTAGAGCCTTGAAGAAACAAATCTCACAAGTAGGTTAAAATGCAGGGGCCAAATATGAGCAAAAAAAAAAAAAATTAAATTAAATTAAAAGTGGAGATAGTAGGGACAATATCCAAGGCTGGGGGGGGGGGGGGAATGAAGCTATCATGAATGCCTCTTATTCAGACAGCTTTTCCTAGAATAAATACCAAAGAATGTTTTCCCCCAAATCCCGGCTTTTGTCTCCTTGAAAGGGTGGAGGCAGTGTCTGAAGCATTGGCATTATACACAGTGAAAGAAGCACTCGGATGACCTAGGGTGCAAGCACCATGTTTAAAAGGTGTTAAGCATTGGGTAGAGAGGATGGCATGCAGAGTGGAGATAATTCATCTTAAATGGGTTTGATCTCCTTTGGCAGAAACTTGAGCCTTCAGTCTTACAAGGGAAGGCTTTTACCCAATTAGTAAAGGTGACGACAAAAACCAAAAAGCAGTTTAAAGCCCCTGAGAGGGGACATATGTGTAAAATTCATCTGTCAGGCCTTCTCTAAGTATGTACCCCTCCTCCAAATAGTCTTCAGGATGGGGAGTTTAGCAGTTCTTTCACAAACTAGGCATGTTTGACAAATCTGTTTAAATCTCCTAGCTTGTGACCAGTGAAAATAGTTTTCACAAGGAATTGGAGAGCTTTTTTTTTTTTTTTTTTTTCAAATGAGTACCTTGGTGTAGCCCCGGTGTAGCCTTGGTGTAGACCTGGTGTAGCCCTTTGTTTCTACTGGTTGGCTTTGGAATTCGGAATGTTAGTTCTCAGGAAGTTATGAAAAAGCTTCAAGGAAGGTGGCATAGAAGCATTATAAGCAAGTTTGCCAGAACAATTTTAGAATGATACCCTACAATTGATGGGGGTTGAAATCCCTTTAAGATTCCTTTCTGATTTCCCAACCCCCATGGCTAAATATCCAGGCCCAGCCCCCACTGGATCTAAGCTGGCTTGGGTTTTCTCAGCCTCCCACAAACAGTTTCTTCCTTATCTGAAAAGCCCGACAAGAACTTGGAACCACCCACAATCTTTTAGGTATAAAAGAGCCAAGCCAGAGCTCTCTCTTTGCAGGAGTCCTTCCCCCCAACACATGGTATCCTTCTGGCCATGTAAGGATTCCTGCCTGACCAGTGGCCACCTCTGGCCCTGGCGTCTTTCTAACTGAACTTTACTTCCAAATTTCTACAATAAACCTTTTATTTATCAATCTAGGTTTTCGGGCCTGTAAATTCATTTACAGGGGACACTGCGCCTTATGGAATTATTTTACTATCTTTGCGCCAGCAAACGGGGTTCCCCCTTTCCTTTCTCTCATCACAATTATCTTGCTGGCAAGAAAACAAAACAGTCAGGTTAGGTATTCCCCTGCAGTAGCTAGTACAAGTGGGGTGCATCCAGGGTGGGTATGGTGACATTTGGGAAAGGGACCTTTGAAAATAATGCATCAGGTCTAATATGTGGGCTGCTTGAGGATGCTGAGGGCACACCCAACAATCCTGAATGCCCCCACTGCCCACAGAGTGGGCCTGGACTAAACTCCTGACTAAAGACTAAGGAGTTATCTCCCCACTGGCAGGGGCCCACAGAGTGATACCAAGAGAGCTGGAGAGAAAATACTAGTGATATGGGTTAAAGATTCCTTTCCTAGCCCCCATGAATCCCAATGGGAACTATCGGAGCTTTCCCAGTCCCCACTGGATCTGAGCTAACTTGGGCTGTCTTAGTCCCCACTCTAATGATCTGCTCAGGTTTCCCAAACCCCCACAGACAGCTTCCTCCTTATCTAAAAACCCATTGAATTCTATTCAATTCTAACCCTGGTAGAAACCAGCCAGGAGCCAATATGGGACTCCACCCACCTTCAAAATTACCAAAAGCCCCCATTATAAAAAGGGGAACCCTGGAGCCCACTCTTGGCAGGAGCCCCAAACATGGCACCTTTACACCGGCCATGTTTGGGTTCCGGTCTGCCTGGTGCCAGCTATGGCCCTGGCGTCTTTCTACCTTTACCCTTATTTCCAAATCCCAAATAAACCTCTTATCAATATAGGTTTTCAGGCCTGTAAATTCCTTTACAGGGGACTCTGCACCGCTACTAGACCTTATTTAACCCTGTATCCTTGCACCGAATTCAAAGGAGTTGCAGGAGAGCTCTATTTGACTCCCTGTGCCCCAAACCTGCCACTAGACCTCAATTAACCCTAATTTCATTCGGGTATCCCTTACCTAACTCTCATCACTAGGAGCAAAGTTCTCATAAATAACAATTAGGCTAATTTTAAGTCCTCTTCATAATTCATGGTCTACTCTCCAGTTGGCTGTTGAAGTGACCTTTCTATAAAGCCTTTTATTTGATATTTAACATTCTTCACTATCTGGCTTCTTCATACCTTCCTAGTCTCCCAACATTCTATTCTTCAGGCATTTCTGTGATCCAACAAAATGTATCTACTTGCTGTTCTTCAAACATAACTCCCCATTTCCCATCTCTGTACTTTTTCCCTGATGGGATATTCCCCAGGTCTACAAGGCTCTCTCTTCTTAGCTTCTTAGCCTGGTTTCTTTCAAGGCTCAATTCAAACACCATTTATCCAGTTTTTAGCCTTGATATGCTAATTCTAAACTCATAGGTAGGAAGGATTTTGGTTCTCTTTGACCAGACTATTACTGATCAGATTATCAATCAACAGTGAATTGAAAAGTGGTTTTATTCACTATTGTCTCAGGAGTTTGATCTGTGGGACTATCCTGAGGCCAGAGGCTATCTAAAGAATGGTCAGAATCAGACAGATTGGGTATGAAAGTTTCCTGAGGCAAACCCCAAAAACAGAAAATCTAGAATCACTGACTTATTGCCAGAACAGAAGCCCCCCCCCCTAAAATCAGAGGACCACAAAATCATATTACATCGGAAGGAGACAGAATGTAAATCAACACATCCAATGTTCATTTTTTTCCTCTCAAGATTTTTTTCCCTTTTGTTCTGATTTTTCTCTCCCAATATGATTCATAAGGAAATGTTTTGTTTTGTTTTTTTAAATGAATGCATATGTGTAATCAAAAGAAAAGTTTGTTATGTGTAACTGGGGAAAATAAAAATCAAATAAATACTCATCTTAACTATAAAAGACATAAAGATGCTATCTGTATTCAGAGAAAGAACTGATGATAAATACAAGTATGAATAGAATGATTTCATGTATGTATATTTACATGCATATATACATAAAAATGTGTATATGTGAATACTCACCCATTTGTGTCTAATGGTAGCCCTGGAGTGAGGAGAATAAAAGGAAATGAAGGAAAAAAGATATTTTCAAATCACTTTATATTTTAAAGGGATAGCAAGTTATACATAATAAATTTACTGTTTTTTATACAATCACCTTTTTTATTGTACTGTTATGGAAATTGAATAATTTAAAGGCTAGCTAAGAATTGAGATGAAAGATTTTATGTTACGTATTCTGTAAAATAAATACTATGAGTTCTTTCCATCTGATAGCAGAAACTTCAAATATGGATTATATCTCATGTTAGAATGTAAGTTTCTTGAGATCAGGGACTATTTTGCTTTGCAAAAGAAAATACTTTTTCATTCATTTGTTTTCTAATTGCAGAATTTAAGATTTACTGTCTAGTCCCCCTTATTTTAAGCCAGGATAATGGAGGATTTTAGAAATTGTGACTGCAGGCAGCAGAACAAGGACCCTTGATTTTATATTCACTGCACACTTAATGCTCCCTCAGTATTGCCAAGAAAATCCTATGGACTATACCTCTAAAATCAATCAAAATAAAGGTTGATATCTCATGCTATGGTCAGCAACAACTTGCTTATATTGGAAGAAATGTCTGTGTGCATACTGGAGTTTCTTTGAAAAGGGTATTTTTCACTTCTCCCCTTTAAAATGAATTGATTAAACTTAGAGAGGGAAAAATATCTTAAGGCAGGAAAATTTGGAAGTTTTATCTAGTTAAAATTATTTTCCTTGGAGTTTGAATCTACTGTTTTCTTAAAAACTTGCATTTTTAGTGCCTGAAGCAGGTTTAAAAAAAAAAAAAAAAAAAAAAAAAAACACCACAACCACACTCTGGAGCACAAAACAGGAAACTGGACAGCAGTTGAACTTTCAAAGCCAAATTCAGCTGGGACTGACAGGAGCCACAGAGGAGAAAATTGAGCCCCAAAGAGGAGAGCTTTTCTTCTAGTCCCAGCTAAAACTCCTTCTACATAAAGCCTTTTCTGATCTCCTTTAATGCCGTCCCTCTGGTTGATTATCTCCAGTTTACTCTATATTTCCTTTATATTTAGTTGTTTGCCTGCTGTCTCCACCTATCTTAAGGAGACTGGGTGCTCCTTGAAAGAGAGAGGACTGTTTTTGTTTAGGGGTTTTCCCCCATCTTTTTTTTTTTTTCATAGTTTTTTTTTTAATTAACTTTATAACTTTTTTTTTTTGACAATATATATGCATAGGTAATTTTTTACAACATTATCTCTTATATTCCCTTGTGTTCCAAATTTTTCCCCTCCTTCCCTCCACCCTCTCCCCTAGATGGCAGGCATTCCCATACATATTAAATATGTTATAGTATATCCTAGGTACAATATATATGTGCAGAACTGAATTTTGTTGTTGTTGTTGCAAAGGAAGAATTGGATTCGAAAGGTAAAAATAATCTGTTTTTCCCATCTTTTTGTATCATCAAGCCATTAACACAGTGCCTGACACAGAGTAAGTACTTAATATGTGCTTGGGAACTGATATTGCTATTATGGAAGAAGGATGAAAGTGCTGAGGAATGGAAGAGCAAAGATTACAATCCAGTCTTCTAGTAATTTCCTATTTTAACTAATTATTCACCAATTGATCAGATGCTAAACTCAGCTGTTTCTAAAGTTCAGTACCCTTTAGTTATTCTCCCCTAGTAAGGTCTTTGTTCCTCAGTTCCTAATAATAACAATAATAATAATAAATAATTCTCCCACCAGCCATGAGCAATTGATTGCCCTTCATTCCTGAAGAAGATCAATGACTTTAAGAGGGTGATATCTTTTTTTTTTTTTTTTTTTTTCCCTGAGGCTGGAGTTAAGTGACTTGCCCAGGGTCACACAGCTACGAAGTGTTAAGTGTCTGAAACCATATTTTAACTCCGGTCCTCCTGAATTCAGGGCTGGTGCTCTATCCACTGCGCCACCTAGCTGCCCCCAGAGCTTGATATCTTGACTTGAAAGTGATTTGGATTTGAGTGAGGCAGAGCAGTGCAAAGTCATCACCAAAGTCATCACTCTCCCCTCACCAGAATCCAGTGGCAAAACATATGTCAAGACTGTTAGAAATACTCTCTTGATACTGAAAATCAGATAGTGAGGAAAATTAATTAAAGAACCTTAAAGAATCATCTTTTTCTGGCCAGAAGTAGGTCCCATTCCTCTTAGGGAAGAGACAGCCCTGAGCACAGAATCTTTATACCTGCTAGTTTGACACAGTCCTTCTCTTCAGAGAACAGATTGGTCCATTTTATCCAGGTTACAATCTTTCTGATACATCTACTACATATAAACCCCTAAATATGTATAAATGTTCCCCTTCCCCTGTCATACATCCAAGGTTCAAAAATGGCAAAAAAAAAAAAAACCAAACAAACAAAAAACAAACAAACCTCCACCTACAGGGTTTGTTGTTTAATATACAATTAGCCTACTAAGCAGGCAATAGTAATTTAGTCAAATCAAGTCATTGACCCCAACTAGTTTGGGCTAGATAGATATTAAGTTTGTGGGTTTCTTAAAAACCACAAAACTCTTTCTAATTTCTTGAATCTATCTGTACCTTCCTAGCTCCCCAATTCTTGTTTGCCCAAGCCTTTTATTGATCATTTGTTCTGTGGAATCTTAACCTTCCTTAAACTCTCACATTGTGAAAATCTCAATCAGTGATACTCACTATCCCACAATACTTTGAAGCTTGCAACACTCCATGGAAACACAACTTTTCAGTATTTCTCACAACTGGTGATGGCCCACGTTACAGTGGGAGACTTTGGCCTTTATAAGCCAAAGTCTTTTTCCAGGTCTCAGTAAATTGAATAACTTAAAGGCTAGCTAAGAATTGAGATGAAAGATGGCCTAATTTGCCTTCATAAAAGAATCATTCTGGAAGGGAAAGCTCACTACTGAGAAAACTGTTATGTTACCATGAGATAAAAATGTTGTTTGTTCTTTATTCTTGAAGAAGACCATGACATCAGGGAGATGCCATGGATTTAAGTGAGAGTAGGCTGTGCAAAGTCACCAGCCTCACTTTATCCTCTGGAACAGACTGGAAATGCTATTAGTGATAGTAATTGTGAAAAGAATTTTGAAGTAAGTTTCTCTGATGAAGACCTCATTTCACAAATGTATAGGGAACTGAGTCAAGTTTGTAAAATAAATAAAAAAGAGCCATTCCCCAATTGATAAATGATCAAAGGATATGATCTATGTCCAAAGAGCTATAAAATCATACATACTCTTTGACCTAACAATGTTACACTAGATTGTATCCCAGGAGAGTTTCCCATCTATATCTACAATGTTTAGCACAGTGCAGACTCATAGCTATCACTTAATAAATAATTTATGAGTTAATTAATAAATGGATGACTAAATAAATGCAGAACTTAAGACTTTGTCTTAAAAAAAAAAAAACTCGGCCTTTACTTTTAAAATTAGGAAGCACATTCAGCATTTATATACATCTATATTGAATAAAGCAACCATTGTATCAAACAAAATGTATCAGCATAAAAATAAAATAGGATTGTGCTTCTGTGCAAAAAAAAAAATTAATGAACAATATGCTCAAAACAACTAATTCCCAGTGCTTATGGAGTACAAAGGAAAGTTAAAACATAAGACTATGCCCTCAAACAGCTTACTAATTAATAGAAGAGATACAAATAGGTCAAAATTCTCTGTGAGAACAAGAAAGCTGAGGTGAATTCAATAACTGTATTGAAATGGTATATGAAAGATACTATCATTGTTTGGAAAATGTTTATTTCAAAGGCAGCTAAGTGGTACAGACTGGGATAGTGTGTATAAAGCCTGAAGTCAGAAAGACCACTCCAGATGAGTTCAAATCCAACCTTAGACACTTAACTATCTGTCTAAGCCTCAGAAAAGTCACTTTATAGCTGTCTGCCTCAGTTTCTTAAACTGTAAAATAGGCATAATTATAATAGCATCCATTTCCTAGGATTGTTGGGAGGATTAAATGAGATATTTGTATAGCACTTAGCACAGTATTCTATGCAAAGTGATTAAACAAAGTGCTTAATATATATATAAGTTCCCTTCCCATTTCAAACTGAAAAGTTCTCTATGCTTGGACTTGTTTCTTGAAAAGATGAACCATAAATCTAACTACCATACCTCCAAAGTAGTTAAATTAATAAAAATAGTTAACATTTATATACGCATATTATATATATACCACACAACACATACATGTACATATACCTATATACTCAGTTCCACAGCCTGTTGATATGAGATTTTTTTCTAATTGATACAGGGCAATGACATGAAAGTGCATCAGAGGCAGTCTCCAGTCTCTTTCAGTTTCTACCAATTGTCTTCCAATTGTTACCTTTGTTACCTACTCTTCAGTTGCTTCAGACTCTTACTGCTTTGAAAGGATGGAGCATGTTAATTCTCTCCTCTCACCCACTTACTCCAAGGTTGCAGAAGGAAGAGCTGACAGGAGAGGAGCTGGCAATCTCCATCATCTTCCTATCTCCAGTTGGCTGCATTAGAGACTTCAAAGAACTTACCTTTGAATTGAGATCTAGGATTCTGTCTCTTGTTTAAGCTGAGTTATGTTACTCCCAATGAAAGCATTCCCTCACTCTATATTGTCTATATTCCCCTTTATATTTTCTCTGAGTGCTGTTTTGCTATTCACTTGGGAAAATGATGGAGTTTTTTGGGTTTGGGTTTTTTTTTTCCTTTTCTAATTGATATGTGTTGACATATTTAATTGATATATACTGACAAAGAAGAACTGGTAATTGGTGGAGAAGGAATCGAACCTTGGGAATCTGCTTCCCCCATTAATGAAACAGTGACCAGAAGTTAGTTTGAATCTGAAAATCACATCCTCTAGATCAATATCTAAGAGAGCAAATATAATTCTAGCCTGTTATGCTCTCTCTGAGACTAGCAGGGTGGCCAAATTGGCTTCAATCTCCTACTCTCTCTCCCAACAGTAATTAAAATCTACTTTGGAGAGTAGTGGAAGAAGGGGCTGGAGTATCTATTCTGCCTCTATCTATTCAGTTCATACCATGACAGCCCCATGCTATATTTGGGGGACAGCATTCCCCCATGGAGGACATGCATTTACATATATATGTAGATTTATATATACATCTATCTATCTACCTATATCTTTAAAGACTGCAAAGGCCTTACAGATGTATCTTGTTTGATCCTCACAATAACCCTGTGAAACTAAGTTCTGTGTGATCAATGTAGAAATATTTCACATCACTGCACATGTATAACTTAGATCAGATTGCTTGGAGAGGGATGGAAAAAAGTTTGGAATTAAAAATCTTTCAAGAAATGAATGTTGGAAAATTGCTTTACATGTAATTGGAAAAAATAAAATGCTATTAAATTAAAAAAGAAACAAGTTCTAGAACTTTTGATTATTCCCATTTTTACAAATAAGAAAACAGAGACTGAAAATAAAATGATTTGCCACGGTCATGTAGCTAGCAAATGTCAGAGAAAGGACTTGCTGGTTCTCATAGACTTTCCCAAGTCCAACACTCTTAATAAGAGAACCTTATTTTTAAAAATCTAAATCTGTCCTTACCACCACCCCCCCTTCCTCCAGCCATATGCCTCAATCATTCTTCTCTCTCGATATACTATGTCTTTATTTCTTTCTATTTGAACTTCCTATGTTTATATAGTCTTCAGTCTTTTAAATGTTTTGGGTTTTTTGTTTGTTTGTTTTGCTTCCTTCCCCCCTCCCCCAATTCTTTGTTTATAAACACGCTCCTTTTGCCTGGTTCTTGGAATTCTCTTGAATTTTAGTTTTTTCTAATTTGTTAGCTGTCTCGGGATTCCTTTCTCCTCTCACCCTATATCAAACTACATCTTTACCTTACCTGACACTAATGAACCTTTATACCTGAGTTGTACAATAATTTCTGGAGTTTGGAAAATCATAATACTTCAAACCAAATAATGTTGAAAAGATCCAGGGTCAGGAAGATCTTAAAAAGTTTTCTAGTTGCCCAAAAAGTTGAAAAATAATTCAATAAATTTAAAGTGCATTTATTAGAATCTATGGTGAACAGAATCCTCCACTAAATTACAACTTTAATGCCTCATCAAGACCTCAAAGTCAAAGATTACTTTGCTAAGGAACTTCTGTGAAATTGCTTTTCCTGCTTCTGAGAAAATACTTGTGTGACAACATTTGGTGGGTCAGAAGCAGGAAGTGTAATTTGTATGTTTATGGATGGCTCCTATTAGAAAATTATCTTAAAAATTGGAGCTTAATCTCTATTGTAAAAGTAAAATGATTTTTCATCAAGTAATCATTCTAGTGATTAAAGATGTTTTTCAATTTAGGTGCCAAATCTTCTTCAGATGTCATATAACTTTACACATGTACAATCTGACTCTAACTGAAGAAATAAGAGATAGAGCCCTTCCATTTAAAAACAACAAAAACCCCTTCAAAACTTTTTAATGGGGAAAAAAATAAGGTCAAGCAGAAGTCAAATCAGACCTGTTAATGAATAATTATTCTCTCCATATCATGGGGGGGCGGGAGGGAAGGAGGTGGTAAAGGGCCTCATGCTCTGTGGTTTGGAAAATCCCCATACAGTGTTTGGTCCTCCCTTAGTACCAAAGAAGTCTGGTTTTTTCTTTTTTCTTTTATAAGTGTTTACAGTACTTTATTTTAAAATCTGGGCTGTGTTTGGTCATAATCTCTATGTAGGTCAATGTTAAGTAAAAATACTTTTTCTGTGTCATCTGTTGGCCTTCCTAAAACTCCCACCAAAAAATTCCCATTTAAATTCACAATATTTTGAAACCATTATGGGTAAAGTCATGAAGTGAAAGGGATTACTATAATGTAATTATTATTTATGATATATATACATACATATATAAATTATTACACCATTCATGTCCAACTGCTTGGAAAGTTAGCTAGGATTTTTTTTTTTTAATATGGGTTAAACATTATTCTTGCAATTTTGCTTACATTCAGTAAATTAAGAAATTTATTAAGCACTCCCATGTTCCAGATACTGTGCTAGGTACTCAGATTACAAATACAAAGAATGAAAAAAAATCTCTACTTGAAAGGACCTTACATTGTAATAGGACAACCCCCAAATAAAGTATATACATAAAATTCATAAATGCAAATATATACCAAGTAGTTAAATATGATGTAATTAGGAGGAAGTACACTAGTATAGGTAAATCAATAAGGACTCCATGTACCTCCTTGATCTTCCTCTTAGGGAAAGGGAATATGGAGGTAAGTAGGTAATGTACTGCAGGCATGCAGGCATGTAAAGCCACAGAATCCATGGAAAGTGGAAGCTCCCTGCAAGAGACAAGGCCAATTTGGCAGTATTGCAGAGTTCAAGCATAATGTTCAATAAAATAAAAATAAAAATAGATTGGGATGTGGTTGTGTAGTACCTTGACAGTTAAACAGAAGAGCTCATATTCAATCCTAGATTCAATTGATTGAGCAGGAATATCAAATACTCGGAGATGAGTTTAAGGAAAACTGTTATTAATCTACGATGTTACTCATAAATCAAAGGGAGCCGTCAGTCAACAAGCAATCCTACTCTCCAGTGGGGGGACTTAATAATGCAAACAACTCTGAACAAACAAGATATAGTCAAGATAAATTAAGAGAGAATCAACAGAGGGACTGTACTAGCATTAAGGGGGATTAGGAAAAGCTTTTTGCAGAAGGTGGGATTTTAGCTGAGATGTGAAAGAAAAACAAAAGGGACAGACAGAGTTCTGGTTCTTGAGATGTTCAAACTGGAATCTTTTCTCTCTCTCCATGCCTTCCTCTCACATATCCATATGCCTAAAAACCAAGGGTAAATTGCAGTACTGGTAGGTCTAGACAAAAGGAAGTGTTATCTGTAACTAAAAGGTGTTTCTAGGAACAAAGTTTAGATTTTCTGTCTGTCATTTTTTCTTTCTCTCTCAGGGAAATCAGCCTGAAACATCCCATCAGTATTTTTTTAAAAGAATGAAATCAATGTCTTTCATTTAATTTATTGTAATTTTAGTATTAAAATTGAGATAAAAGTTTTCTCTAAGATAACTAAATAAAATGCCCTAGTATCTTTTTTAAAGGTCTTAATTCATTCTTTTGCTATCTACAGGTTTCTAGAATTGCAGAACATTAAGGATGATGGGCAACAATGTAAGGACATAAATTCAATGAAATTCAAATGTATCTGCTGTGGAGATAGAAGGGATTATATGTGCTTAGTAACATAAAGAAAACAAGATACATTTCCTGCCCTTACAGAACTCACAACCTAATATGAGAGAATAACTATGTAAATAAATATGAATTTGTTATTATTCAGTTGTATCCAACTCTTCATGACTCCATTTGGGTTTTTCTTGGCAAAGGCACTGGAGTAATTGCTATTTCTTTGTCTAGCTCATCGTACAGAAGAGGAAACTGAGGCAAACAGAATTAAGTGACTTGCCCAGGATCACACATCTAATAAGTGTCTGAGGCCAGCTATGAATTCATTAACATGATTCTTTCTGATTACAAGCTCAGTGCCACTGTCACCTACCTGACCTATAATGTAAATTAGTGTATGTTAAAAAGTATTGTGAGTACACAGTGCTATAAAAGATCAAAAGAAATGGGATTTCTAGCTGAAGCACACAGCTGTGTGTACCCCACATCATGACTTGCATGGAGTCCAGTTGGGCAGAGACAACTGTATCAAGCACACCTACATTTTAAATGAAACCCCAGATCTCCTAGTTTACTGTCTGTGATCTGTATTTCCCTTCCTACATGTCTAGCATACATCTCGACTTCATTCCCAAATTCTTGATCCCTGAATCACTGTCATGAAAGGATTCACCCTAATACTAAATAAACTCTAATGACAACTTATCTCTAGGAGAAAATATAAACTCTGGCATTTAACACTTCCTTTTTTAACTCCCTTCCATACACTTGATGGAAGGAAATGAACATTTATTGAACTACTACTATGTGCTAGGCACTGTACTAACTGCTTTACAAGCATTAAGCTCATTTGAGCTTCACAATAAATCTGGGAGGGAGGTACTTTGATTACTTCCTGTTTTACAGTGAGAATACTGAGTGATTTGCCCAGTCACAATGTATTTATGATTGGATTTGTACCACCTTACAGTCTCTGATTATCCAGCAGTTCTGACCTACTTGACTTTATCTGTATATAATTCCATTTTCTATCACTGTAATTTTTTTTTACTGCCTGTGCTCCTTGCCTGAATGTTCCTTTGAATAACTCCCACTGTTTACAATCAGTTCAGGCACCTCCTACAGGAGACTTGCCATGAACCCCAATTACTACTGATTTCTTTGTCTTCCATCTGCTACGCATCTTGCACGAACAAATTTCTATATGTGTGTTTTCCATTAGAATGTAAACTCCTTGAGGGCAGGAAGTAATACCAAATACCTGCTTCCCTAGAGGCCTCCACAAAGGGGCTTCCTGATCCTTCCAAGAGAACAGGGCAACAATTCTTCCTTTCCTTTAGCAATAAACTCAGGATTACCCCACATCATCTACCGAATCCCCTTTATTCAAGATAACTGCTTATACACCATAGTTATACAGTTTTGTGTCCCTATCATGTCTCTGGAAAGTAAAGGTACCCCCCAACAATATTACCCAATCCCAAAATCCTTATAGGAAGGCAGTTTTCAACCTATCTCAGGAAAAAGGAGACCTTATAATTGAGGGGAATTTTAACAGGTATAGGGCACTCTCTAGAGGGGCAGGGGACCTCAAAAGGCCTGAGAACTGTACTATGGAAGGAATGAAGAAGGAATGAAGAACTAAATTGGATTAGATTTATGGTTAAAGCAGTCCATACATTCTGATTAAGTCTTTCTGGAGACTAGATCCAAAAAACCATTGGAGTAATGTCTCCCTCCTTTCTTGGTTGACATGATTTCATCATGGACATGACTTTTGAGAGGAGAACACTCTATTCCAGCAATTAGGGGGCAAAATGATTAAGAAAGTTCTCCCTTTAATGGAAGTCATTTTGCCATTTGCAAATCAAGAATCATGATGCATAGATAGATTATCTGACTTGCATGGAGTCCAGTTGAGCACAGACAACTGTATCATTCTTAGAGGATCATATGTTCTCATGCTCAGCATAATATGGCATCACCAGATTTTCAGAGGCAGGGACCCACTGAGCTAAGAGAGATGGTAGGATGTCAGGATAGGAGTGGAGGTCTCAAGCTCTGACAGACCCTAAATCTTTTTGTGATGGGCATTAGAACCTGAGGGACCCAGTTGAATTCAATCTTAAATGTACCTTTTCCTTTTAACAAAAAAAGCTTCCCAAGACCTATCTGGTGTTAAAGAGGGCTATTAGTGCATGACCTAACTTATAATGAATGTCCCTGAATGAAGAGTGATAGTATGCATTATTGCATTATCAGTAGCAACTGAAGCATGCAACACATAAGCCATTGCTTTTATTTCCCCCCACACATTTAAAATAATTTTATTTTTTCCAATTACATGTAAAAATAGTTTTCAACATTCATTTTTAAAAGATTCTGGGTTCCAAATGCTTCTCTCCCACTCCCCCCCTCCAAGACAGCAAGCAATCTAATATAAATCATACATATATATTCATTTTAAACATGTTTCCATATGGATCATCTTGGGAAAGAAAAATCAGAATAAAGAAAAACCCATGAGAAAAAAAAAGTGAAAATACTATTCTTTGTTTTGCATTGTCTCTATAGAGATTTTTGTGAGATTTTTGAGTTCCTTTTTTTTTTTTTCTCCCTTCCTTCCTTTTTAGGAAGCTTATAGCCCTCCAGAGGCTTTAGGATTATTTGGTCCTCACTTACTTATCCTCATTTTAATTAATAAACCTACTATGTTCTGGTCAAGCCAACCTTCAGAGGAGGAAAGTTCAACTTGTCCAAGACTACTCAGCCAGTAAATGACCAAGTATGTGTGTGAGAAAACAAGGATAACTTTTAAGGTTCCAAATTTGTAGGCTTAGAAGGATGGTCGTGTCCTTGACAGAATATTTGTAAAGGTGAAAAATAATAGTTAATTTATAAAGCAAACCAATTACATTGAAATATAGTCATCAAAATATTGAAAAGTTTAAGTTCAGAGACCAGGTGAAAAATTTTCTGCTAAGGATCCAGTCTTTGTTGTCTTGCCATTACATCCTTTTGGTCAGTAATTATAGCCAGATTCTGCCTTGGACTTTTACTTCAACATTGTTTAGTATCTCTCCAATGAATTTAATGTATACAATATGTATTTGAATGATGTATATACACAACTAATCTCCCAGACCTTAAGATCCCCAAGAGTAGGGACCATGTTTCACCTAAATTTTGTATTTCTTTCATCATTTTGAGTGCTGTTCTGCTGATAGTGAATTAATGAGATCTAAGTGAAAAATAAAAACTGCAAATTACTTAGGCCATCAAACATGAAGTGCAAATCAGCCATATTACTAAATGTTCAAACAAACATTCAATTAATTCAGCCATTAAATATTTACTATATGCTAGGCCTGGTACTGAGGCTATAGACACAAAAATGAAACCACCTGTGCCATCAAGAAACATATTCTACTTCCTATATATATTTAACACAAGAAAACCCAGAAACATCTAAGGAACTGCAACTTACTTACCTGGTTTGGAATATAGAGTATGTAAATAGAGTAATGTTAAAAAAATTTAATAAAGTAGGCTGGAGTAAGGTTGTGAAGTACCTTCAATTCCATGTTGACTAATTGTATTTGATTCTAGAAGCAATGGAGATTATTGAATAAGAGAGTGTTATAATCAAAATTGTGCTTTCCAGCCATGACCTTTATGTGTTATGATGATGGTTTGGAAATGAGATGATGCTGGAAACAGGAAGACCAAACAGGAAGACCAATTAAGATATCATTGCAATACTGCAAGAGACGAGGGGCTGAAATGGCTGGTGGTCATGTAAGTGGAAAGAAAGTTCAGATGTGGAATGTATGCTTAGAATTGGCAAGAATCTGCCATTATTATATGGTGATGGGGAGGGGTAGAGAAGGTAAAGGAGAAGAAAGAGTTAGTGATGATTAGGACAATTCTGAGGTACCACTACACACTTCTCAGATTGGCAAAGAAGCCAGGAAAAGATAATGATCAATGTTGGGAAGGGATGTAGGAAAACTGGAACAGTAAATACATTGTTGGTGGAATTGTGAATTGATACAACCGTTTTGGATAGCAATTTGGAATGGCACCCAAAGGGTACAATTATGTATGTCCTTTCATCCAGCAATGTTTCTGCTAGGTCTGTATCCCAAAGAAATCATTAAAAAGGGGAAAGCATCTACATGTGCAAAAATGTTTGTGGCAGCCCTTTATGTAGTGGCAAGGAACTGGAAACAGTGGATGTCCATCAGCTGGAGAATGACTGAATAAGTTATGGGATATTGTTATTATATAAGAAATTATCAGCAGGATGACTTTAGAAAGGGCTGGAGAGACTTACATGAACTGATACTAAGTGAGGTAAGTAGAACCAAGAGAACATTGCACATAGCAACAAGAATATATGATGATCAGTTCTTTTTTTATTATAACTTTTTAGTGACAGAACATATGCATGGATAATTTTTTACAACATTATCCCTTGCACTTGCTTCTGATCCGACTTTTCCCTTCCCTCCCTCCACCCCCTCCCCTAGATGGCAGGCAGTCCTATCCATGTTAAATATGTTATAGTATATCCTAGATCCAATATATATGTGCAGAACCATACAGTTCTCTTGTTGTACAAGAAGAATTGGATTCAGAAGATAAAAATAACCTGGGAAGAAAAACAAAAATGCAAGTAGTCCACATTCATTTCCCAGTGTTCCTTCTCTGGGCGTAGCTGATTCTGCCCATCATTGATCAATTGGAACTGAATTAGATCTTCTCTTTGTCAAAGATATCCACTTCCATCAGAATACATCCTCATACAGTATTGTTGTTGAAGTGTATAATGATCTTCTGGTTCTATTCATTTCACTCAGCATCAGTTGATGTAAGTCACTCCAAGCGTCTCTGTATTCATTCTGCTGGTCATTTCTTATAGAACAATAATATTCCATAACATCATGATGATCAATTCTGAGGGACGTAACTTCTCAACAGAAAGGTGATTCAGGCCAATTCCAATGGGTTTGTGATAGAGAGTCATCTGCACCCAGAGAGAGGACTGTGGGGACTGTGGAACACAACATAGTTTTTTCATTTTTGCTGTTGTTTGCTTGCATTTTGTTTTCTTTCTAATTTTGTTTTCTTTTTTGATCTGATTTTTCTCATATATCATGATAATTGTGGAAATACGAATAGAAGAATTGCTGTATAGAATAATTGCTGTGTAGGTAACGGGTGGGGGGAAGGGAGGAAAAAATTTGGAGCACAAGATTTTGCAAGGGTAAAAACTATGTCTATGTTTTGAAAATAAAAATCCAAAACAATATTTTTAAAAATATCATGATATCTTCAACAGAAAGAAGGACATCTATAGAATAATAAAGTCTGAAAGGGATCTATGACATCAATGAATTCAATCTCCTTGTTTTACAGATGAGGAAATGGAAGATGATTAGAAGATAATGAGTTTCATATGTCCAAAGGAAATCCAAGTGGAGATATCAAATGTGTAGGTAAGGCTGGAATTTGAGCTCAAAAGAGAAATTTGGACTAGACATATAGACTTAGAAATCCTCTGTACAGAAATAATACTTCATCCAATGGAAGTGGTGAGATCATCAAAGGGAGGGTAAAGAGAAAGGGGAATAGGTTAAAGCCTTGGAGGATACCTACAATTTTGGGATAGAATATCTAGCAATTGTCAGCTTAGGTAGAAGGAGAATCAGACGACAGTAGAATAGCATATAGAAGTAGATGGAAGACAAAGGAGGAAAAGAGAACTAGTGCCCAAAGATGCAGAGAAATCAAGAAGAATGAGAACTGAGAAAAGGCCATTGAATATAGCAATAAAAAGGATATTAGTTATTTAACATATACTTTAACATATTTAACATGTATGGGGAGGGGGTGGAGGGAAGGAAGGGAAAAGTTGAAACAGAAGTTTTTGCAAGGGTCAATGTCGAAAAATTACCCATGCATATGTTTTGTATATAAAAATAGCTATAAATTTTAAAATGTAAAAAAAAAAGGATATTGGTTTCTTTGACTAAAGGATAAGTTTCCATTGAGTTATGAAGTTTGAAGCCATTAAGAAATGTTTGTTGAATTGAATAGGTATGCAACAAATATTTTTTAAATTAATTTTATAATTATAACATTTTTGACAGTACATATGCATAGGTAATTTTTTACAACATTATCCCTTGTACTCCCTTCTGTTCCGAATTTTCCTCTCCTTCCCTCCACCCCCTCCCCTAGATGGCAGGCATTCCCATACATATTAAATATGTTATAGTATATCCTAGATACAATATATATGTGCAGAACAGAATTTTGTTGTTGTTGTTGTTGGTATGCAACAAATATTAATGTTGAATTAAACATGTCATGTGTACCATGGGTTGTACACAAGCATATCAATAGGTCAATGGTTTTCTAACTTTTTTATTTTAGCATCCCATTAAGTGCATTTGTACTATCTCTAGCTCATACATTTCCATTAACAATACCATTAAAAGAGGAAAAGCAAAAATGTTATTCATTTGTATTGAGGACCTTAGGCCTTCAGTATAAAATTACAAGGCTAGGATAGAAACTAATGAACAAATTTGTCATTGTCCAGGGATAGAAGAGACAAGTGCCAGTTGCATGGATTACTACAGTTCAGGAATGGCCCTTGGGCCAAATTCCTGGCTTGCATAATTAACTGGACTTAGGACAAAAAGAAACAGTTTCATATTTTATGGATGAATATAACAGACCTGTCATATAAAAAGCTATCTAGTAAAAATGGAACCATATCTTAGCAACAATTTAGAAGATAGAATAGAATAGAATAGTTTGTGGAACCACAAAACCTTGTTATATAGCAATGTTAAAAATTAAACTGTATGTTGCCATAGATACAGAATCTTTTAAAAATCCTTAGTACCTTTATTTTTGAAGACCTTAGATTAGTTTTCGATGTAAGGTCTAAAGCCTCACACATTGTTCTTAACCAAAGGAGGAAGAACAAAAGTTGTTGACAAGATGTGTCTGTAACAAAAATGGTGACATTTTCTTCCTTTTTTACATAGGAAATTCTGGGTAGGTAATCACCTAGGAGTGGTGCATCATGAAGATTTGCTGCTGACCTCTGTTCTGTGGATAGATATATGTATGATTATATGCAAGTGTTTAAAATAATAAAACTAGCATTTTAATACTTGCCTGCAAGTTATATGATTGCCTATAAGTTGTTTCAGGGAAGAAATTACATGGTATATATGAAGAATGCTATTTTCCATCCCAGAGAAAATAACCATATTACAATCTTTTTCATCTCTCTCCTTCCAAAATATGAAGTTACAAAGAACTAAGAATCATCAAAATGGCAATACTCACTACTGGATGAAAATAATAATTTTGATCTTGAAAAGTTTGACCAGCAGGTGGCACCTCATTCCTCAATGGTAATACAGCTGTTTCAGTCAGGAACACTTCAGACATTTCTCATTTGCTAACCTAGCTCTTTCCTTAGAATTTTGCTAAGTTTCTGATAAAAAAACAGATGTTTTCCCCTTTTTTCTTTTGTAACAAGTTTCTTCCACAAGGTCCTCCATATTCCTTTAGTATGACTGAAGTCAGATTTGAAGATTTCAATTCCAACCAACATCCTTAAGATATATAGTATCTTCAACAGAGCCTTACAATTGTTTTCAGCTTCTGAAACCAACAAACATTGATTGAACACCTATTAGCTAGGCAATGGTGACAAGAGGGAAAAGAAATTAGAAGATGAAAGATCCTTCCCCTTAAGGAGATCTTATTAGGAAAACAAAATTTAACAACAGTATTGGGAAATTAAAAGACCATTAATTAAATGCTAAATTGTTTATGGATAAAGCTTGTTTTTCATGGTCTATGGAAGAGAGGTCTCTACTACACATTTCTTAATTCCACTGGCATTCATGAAGCTACACAAGCTTTTTTAGATTTTGGATACAAATCAATGCTTTCTCCATTTCTACTACTAAGACGTTCTCCCTTCTAACTAAGACACACATTTAGGCTGTAACAACTGTTAAAGTTCCTAATATAGCCTGAAAAGCTGTCAATAACAGAATTATAAGTGAGTTGATTATACTTTGTAAGACAAAAGACTTGAACAACTGTCCTCTTCCTTTTCAAGTGGTTTCTACTACAGTGTTCTTCCAATCCTTTTGAGGTAGTATCAGGTTTGAAGGACTCAATTAGAACCAACAATTTTGACTGTATAATGTTTTCAACAGTGCCTTTCTGGCATTCGGTGAAGGGCAACATGAGACAAAAGGAAAAATTTTGGATTCATTCAGAAGACTTGGATTCAAATCCTAATTCCTTCACCTACTAATTGTTTTAACTCTGTACAAAATCACTTATTTCTTATTGGGAAAACAACTTACAACAGAATTGAAGAATTAAAAGCTCATTAACTAGATCTCATAGGTTCCTTCTCCGTCTAAATCCAAAGACTATTAACTTCAGAAACCAACGAGTAATTATCTAGTACTTGTTAGCTAGTCAATGGTAACTCTTCAACGGAATTAGGAAACCAAAGGGCAGGATCCGATGTGGGTGTTACTCAACACGCTTCTCCGGCTGCCCCTGCACCCACTAATACCTGTGAGGAGGCAGTTTAAGAAGCCCTAGCTCATCAGGCAAAAGAAAGTTGAGTTTCAGTCCAAGGAGTCCATTATTCCCAGTGTGATCTTGGGCAATAATCACTTACCTTTTTGAAACCCGGTTTCTTCACCTGTAAAATGACATGGTTAGTCTTACAGCTTTAGATCTGACCCACATCATCCTTGACTCTGGATTAAAGGTATTTGATGTTTTCTTTTTACATGGGAATTGGGGTGGACTACACCCCCAAAGGCCGGGCAAGGGCGGGCAGGAAATAACCCCCAGAGAGCTACACTTAAGTGGGTCACAGGCGGGAGCTCAGAGCCCCGCTCCCTGGAAGGATTTGAGGAAAGGGAAGAGTCCCCGGGCGGGCCCTGTGTCTCCCAGGGGAGAGAAGCCCGAGTGGAGGCTGAGCTGAGACGGGCCGGGCCCGGCCGCTTTGTGGCGTCCCCAGGTTCTAAGGCTGGGGGAGGGAGGACGGGCACCTGGCGAGGCGAGACGAGGCGAGCGCGCGGCGCGGGCGGGGCGCTGAGCCCTCTTCGTTAGTTGGCTCGGTCTGCTGAGCAGTACCAGCCCGGTGCAGTGCCATCGAGGGCGTTCCGCGCCGCTCTCCAAGCCCGGCGTCCGTCTCCTGCCCCGACGCGGTGCATGGCCGGCTCGGGCCAGGTGGAGTTCCCCTGCCGCAGGAACAGCCGTCTGGATTACTTCCTGAAGCGGCACCTGCGGCAGGAGGTGTACGACGCCATCCGCACCTACGAGCTCTGCATCGTGGTCTCGGACACCGAGCACAAGACTTTCAAGTACGTGGTGCTCAGCGACAAGTTCATCTACGTGACCGAGAACCCGCCCAGGTCCATTCGAGGGGTCGTGGCCTTCAAGGACGTTCAGGCCATAGATCTGGTGAGAAACGCCTTGGATCCCCCTCCTCTCGCTCTTGCGCCCTTCCCTCAGTCTGTTCGACTGGAACGGGGAGAAGAGAGTCGCCCCTTCGGGCGGGATGGTCCCCTCCCTTCTCCCCGCTCCCACTTCCACACTGCCTTTCACCTACAGCATTCAGGTAGAAGAATCACTGAATCTCCTTTCCGTTCCTAGACAAAGGCGCATTTCCCACATTTGGGTTTCTTTTCCGCCACCTGACTTTTGAAGGCCCCTGTGTGAATGTGTTGAAATACAGGTATGAGAAAACTGAGAGCCTCTGGGTAGCCCTTCCAAGCCGCAGACTTTTCTGGCCCTCTTCCCTTCACCCACCCGCCCTGGTGTCTCAGGAATCAAATGCTCTTCAAACTTTTTAATGAAGAAGCAATTGATTTTAAAGATCTTTTCCTTTCATTGTTCTTGCTTTCTCTGCCTGACCTGTTTTCCTGATATATTCCACTCACCCCCAGCCTAGTTTTCCCACTGGACGCAGTTGTCTAGTCTTATTTGCTTTTTCCCTTGCCTGAGTCTTTGCACACCTTAGGGAGAAGCTGGCACAGCTGGTTTCTGACCAGCTATTTTTTTTCCCTGCCTGAATGATTTCTTTGTTTTGAACTCAGTTTAAAAAAAGAAAAAAGGAACAAAACCAAATCACTTTAATAGAAAAATCATCTCTGCCTCTTGGAAAAGCATCTTGGCGGGCTTACCTTTTTTTTTTTTTTTTTTTTTTTTTTTTTTTTTTTTTTAAACTAGACAAAATTTCCCCTTTCTACTTTAAGAAAAGATTGAAAGAAAAGCCCTTTGGGAGGAAGGAGGGAGAGAGAAAGAGAGAATAACAAGTTTTAAAGTAGTAAAAAGGAACAGTGTAAAGATCATACAAGTTGAATCTGGATAGAATTTGATCAGTGTTGACTATCTCTAAAAGCTTATTGTATAGTAGAAAGAAAATTGGATTTTGAGTCAAAGGACCCAAGTTCAAGCCCTGTGTGACCTTAGGTCAGTCATTTTACAATTTTAGACCTCAGTTACAAAATGAAGGTGTTGGACTAGATGTTCTCTTCCAACTCTACACCTATGACCCTAAATGTAATCCAACCTCCCCCCCCAAAAAAAAAACAGCCACTAGGTGGGATAAATTTCTTGCTTATGGGACTCATCTGTTGTTCATGAGGGATCTGCAGTGGGCCTCAAGTTGCACAAACACCTACATGATCAGACTACCTTTACATCACTTGAGTTTGTCCCCTACCAATTGCTTTTGTCCTAGATGAAAAAAAATTATTCTTTACAAGTATGACAGAAATCACAAACTTACCCATCACTGACTACTCTGTCTGAAGCCTTGAAATATTAATATCTTCTGGATAAAGTCATAGTTACAGAATAACAGCTCTGTCCCCACAGTGTTTAGTCAGATTTTACATACCTCTCCATTACATAATTATTTTTGAAAATACATTTCATCTAAGCAAGCTGCCCTTCTTGATTCCTTATTTGTCCTGGGATTCTTATTTTAAGATATCTTTGGTTGGGAGCAGCTTAAGGAGTTTATGATTCATCCAGCCCTTATTCACCTTCCCAACATCACTAAAATCCTTACTGTGCCAGAGATGACCCAGGTTAACAATCAAAATCATTTGAAAGAAAATCTACTTGAAATACAGAATATTGTTGGCAAAAGAGAGTTACTGACTGTGGATTCATGACTAGAGGCAGCCAGGATACACCTAGGACATAATATGAAAGAGTAGTGATGCAAGGAGGGACATCTTTTAACATTTAAAAAAATATTATTTTATATTACTTTTAATACAGTTCCTCAGGTAGCTAGGTGGCATAATAGATAGAGTAATGGTCCTGGAGTACAGTAAACTCATCTTTCTGAGTTCAAATCTAACCTCAGACACTTAGTAGCTATGGAACTCTGGGCAAGTCATTTAACCCTGTTTGCCTCAGTTTCCTAATATGTAAATGATCTGGAAAAGGAAATGGCCAACCAATCCTGTATTTTTGCCAGGAAAACCCCAAATGGAGTCATAAAGAATGGGGCATCATTGAAAAATGACAATATACTTTTTCAAGGGCAACAAATTCTATTCTTCATGGCATAAAGTCATTTGTGAGTATGTATGTGTATGCAATGAAGTTTCAAAGAATCTAGCGGATAGTAACAGTGAGAAGTTTGAGATTTTCAAATTTAAGAGAAACCATCTTTTCAAACCTCAGTTAAGATACACATATATCTTATCCCAGTTCTGCTTCTATAGTTCTATATATAACACTAATTTTTTTTTCCCCAGACTCTTGTTTCAAATCCTACTTTGTACTTGAGCTGCTAAGACTGACTGACTTGAATTTCACTTCACAATAAACTTTGAAATATCCTAAAGAAACCAAAATAATGCCTTCTTCAAAAAAGTAGGATGTGGGGAAATAGGGGTTAAGACAGGGAGAGAAATAAATCCCTGATTAATCTGATCCCAACTCTACTTACCCAAGTTTAATTCATATAACTCCCTAACATGAATCCTGTGTTTGAATCAGAATTTTTTCTTTTCATTGTACTAAGCCATATTTGCTCCTTAATTAAGATACCATCTAATATCATCCCCTTCTTCCATGAAACCTCTGAGCACTCAGCCAAAAATGATTTTCTTTTTTTTAGCACTTATTTTAGTTCCATATTTTAAAAATGTAGCTAAGCAGAATAGCAGACAGAGTATGGATCTAAAGTCAGGGAGAACCTGAGTTCAAAAGTGTCCTCAGACACTTATTAACTTTGTGACTCTGGGCACTTCACTTTTGTTTACCTCATTTTCCTCATGGGGAATAATCATAAGTGAGGATGATAATACTACTTCACAGATTGTTGTGAGATTCAAATGAGATAATATATATTAAGTGCTTTGGAAAATGTAAAGTGCTGTAGAAATATTAACTATCATTATTTTTGGCATTTGACTTTATATTTTCTTACATTGTCTCCTAGTTCTATCTATGTTTCTATCTTATCTTCCTGATGACATTGTAGGTGCCACAAGATTGTGTTTTGTGTATCTTTCTCTGTCTTAATGCATCATTATACATGCAGCAATAATATTTGTTGAAATGAATCCAATATATCACATTCAGGATAATAGATTGATCCCTGAATTTCTTTTGTCTGGAAAGACATAGGTTAAGGGGAGGGCATGTGACTAAAATGTGTGAGTTGTTGTGGACCAATAGAGAGACTGTACCTGGGACTGGGAGACCTGGATGTGATTTGCTAACTCTTACTAGTTGGGTGACTCCGAGTAAGTTACTGACCTTTTCTCTGCCTCATTTTCCTCATTTGCAAAATGGAGAACAAATATTTCACTATGGACAGGTCACTTAAACTCTTTTAATATCAGGCACTCTGGTCATGATCAATTGTGATGGACTTGGCTCTTCTCAGCAATGTAGTCATCTAAGACAGTTCCAATAGACTTGGGATAGAAAATGCCAACAGCATCCAGAGAGAGGACTATGGAGACTGAATGTGGATCACAGCGTAGTATTTTCACCATTTTTGTTTGTTTGTTTGCTTTTTCTTATATGTTTTTTCCCCTTTTGATCTGAGTTTCATGGGCTACATGACAAATATAGAAATATGTTTAGAAGAATTGCATATATCAGATTGTTTGCTGTCTTGGGGAAGAGAGAGGTAAGGGAGGGAGAAAAAAAGTGAAAAAACTAAATCATAAAATGAATGTTGAAAATTATCCTTATATCTATTTGGAAAAATAAAATACTATTGAGGAAAAAAAATCAGGCACTTTGTAGTAGCTTTTAGATGGTTTGCTGAGCCATTGGTAGAGGGAGTACCCACTTGGAAAAAAAAATCCTCTACTTAATATTTTACTCCTGTATGTAACTAAAATACTTGTTCCAAGGAAAGCACTTTGCAAATCTTAAAGTTCGACAGAAATATGAGCCACTGTTATTTTTTTTTCTATTAAAAAATATAGGACGATGATCAATTCTTGTGAACATGGCTCTCTTCAACAATGAGATGATTCAAACTAATTCCAATTATTCAGTGATGAAGAAAGCCATATACACCCAGAGAGAGGCCTGTGCGAATTGAGTGTGGACTACAACATAGCATTTTCACATTTTCTGTTGATGTTTGCTTGCATTTTGTTTTCCTTCTCAGGTTTTTTTTTTCTTTCTAGATCTGATTTTTCTTGTGCAGCAAGATAACTATATAAATATATACACATATTTTTGATTTAACATATATTTTAACATGTATTGGAACACCTGCCATCTAAGGGAGGGGGAAGGGGAAAGGAGGGAAAAATTTGGAATAGAAAGTTTTGTAAGAATCAATGTTGAAAAACTACCCATGCATATGTTTTGTAAATAAAAAAGCTTTAATTAAAAAAAGAAAGAAAGAAAGAAAAATATAGGGCAACTGGGAGGTACAGTGGATACAGCATTGGCCCTGAACTCAGGTTCTCAGATTCTCAAATGCAGCCTTAGCCACTTACTAGCTGTGCAAATAAGTCACTTAACCTTGCTTTTTGAAAGGAGAGAGAGAGAGAGGGAGGGAGGAAAGGAAGAAAGGAGAGAGGGAAGGAGGGAGGAGAAGAAAGGAGGAAGAAGAAAAAGAGGAAGAGGAAGTAGACGATGATGATTAGGGTGGTTGCAATTTTATTCACTAATCTTTTGTGTCCTTCAGACAAATAGTTTAATTTTCTTAATCCAATGATTTCATAGGTTTAATGAAGAACTTGCTGAAAAACTCCCTCTATCAGTATGCATTGGTACTCTCTCTATTGCTCATGGCTTTAGGGAATTGTCTGGGGGCAAAGAAAGGTTATATGACTTGCCAAGATAACATAGCTAGTATATATCAGAGGTAGAATTCGAATCTAGGTGTTTCTCACTTCAATTCCTTATTCACAATGTGATATTGCCTCTATAATGTCATATATATACATATATATATATACATATATATATATATATATATATATATATATATATATATATATATATATATATTTAAATCCCAATGTGGAAATTCCATCTTCTAATGTATCTGAGCAACTCATGCATGACTTGCCATTTTAGAGAACCGCATCTTCTCCATGCCGTTCTCTCTCCAAGAGATTGGATGACTTGCCCAGGATCACCCAACTGGTGTTTGTCAGGCTAAGGACCAGAACACAAATCTTCTGATTCCAAGGCCAACACAATCAATACATTATACCTAATTGTCTCTCCACCCAAATCTTAAAATTCTAAAAATGTGCATATATATGTTAATTTATGTGTCTCTTTTTGCATATATGTATTTGCATGTGTGGAAGAATGTATCCTTTTCTTATACACACACGTATGCCTTAGAGTTTTAAATGCAATTAGGAATGCTATTTTCAATTGAGTTATTGAGAGAAATTAGTAGTCATTGGAGATGTAGTCTTAACTTTCTAAAACATAATATAAAGATAAAATTTGTCCTCCCCAAAATGTTTCTTTAGTGCCATTGTAGGAAAAGGAATCATATAGTAGAGGTACCATGGCTCTAAGTTGGGGAGGCATTTTTATATTTTTATGAATAATCCAGGGTTAGACATCATTACTACAAAACTCAAAAATCTATATTATTCCTTAGGGCGTAAGATGTTTTGCAATAGTGAAAATCTGTCCATCTCAAAATTCAAGTTACCTGGTCCCTGGAGGGATAAACTAATGGGAATTTTTCTGTTTACATCATTAATCAATAGAAGAAAATGAAATCATAAACAAAATCACTACTGATCCTATTGTTTGCAGATTAAGCTGCAAAGATCTCACTATGACCCCTAGTCTTTTTCATAGTGGGAAAGTTGGAGTATTTTACCTCTTTTGGTTGCTGATATAACAGCTGTTAAATGCTTAGCTTTTCTAGGTTGTGGTTATTCTGTTTCCCAGAGGCAATGATTTCTGGGCCAGGTTTTGCTGAGTCCTTCATCCAGATTGTCTCTGTCAAGAGAAACTTCTGTCTGAGGTGTATCTCAGAATCTTTAAAACAAAATCCATTTTTCTTGGACAATGTGGGTGATTTTCCTATGCCAGGAATACTTATACACCTTATTGCTCAAAAAATAGTTTTATTATTCAGACTTTCCCTAGAAAGTCTCACCCTAAAGTCTGGGTAAAAACAACAATGACAACAACAAAAACACTTGCTCGAGACTATACAGAGCTGCATAAGCATTACCATGGCTACATATATATACATATATATATATATATATATATATATATATATATATATATATAGGTCAATTTTTAAAAACAGCTGACTAGACAATTTGTGAATAGATGTTTTCATCACTTTGAGGAATGAGTGGAATGTCTCTTTCCCTTTTCCCCCTTCCTTTGCTCCCCCCCCCCCACCTAGGACTCCTACTTCACTCACCCCAGTAGTATATTTTCCATGGATCTCCACATTAATGAGATTGACACATGTATTGCCAGAGTTAGCTCAGTGTTTGGGAGGCTTTGAAGTAAAGTGTGGGAGAGAAGAGGTATCAGAGCGACTGCTAGATCTATAGAACCTGAAGGTTCTGAAGTTCTAGTTGAAGGTCTACAGAGCCCTTGTGCTGACCTCATTGTTGTATACCTATGAAGCATGGGTAGTATACCAGCTCCATGCCAGGGAACTGAGTTGCTTCCATTTGAATTGTCCTAGGAAGATTCTGAAAATCACTTGGCAGGATAAGGTACCAGACACTGAGATCCTTTCTCTTTTCTGAGATGCAAAGTTAGAGAATCCACTTCAGATGTTCATAGGTATTATTTGTGTCTAACCTACATTCAGACTCCTTCAATTTTTTCTTCGGTGGTGGATAGCACTTTTCATCATAAGTTCCTTGAAATTGAGATCATTTTATTGCTGAGCATAACGAAGTCATTCACAGTTTGATCATACAATATTATTGCTACTGTGTACAATATTCTCCTGATTCTGATCATTTCACTTTGCTTCCATTCATATAAATCCAGGTATTTCTGAAATCATCTTGGTTGATCCTGAATTCTTATGAATACATAAGTAATGAATTATAAAATCAGCTTCTGCAGAAGAAACATATGCATTTCTTTTGGTTGAGCTGGGATGAATTAGATCCCATTGGATGAGCTCATTCATTCTTATATATTTACTGGTACATTCTAATCTGTATAACTTCTCTGATTTCTGTTTGCCGTCTGCTTGGATAAACAGGCTTACTTGTTACTCACCATCTGTTATGGTTTTTTATGTAATCAGTATTTGGTGGGAGGGGTTCAAAAGTGAGTGTAAATTTGGAGCAATCCTTTCTCTTTAAGAGATAGTGACCAAGAAAACAACTTTAAAAAAAAATTAGGATTTTACTTTTTCCAGTTACATGTTTTCATACTTTTCAGCATATATTTTTATAAGATTTTGAGTCCAAATTTTTCTCTCTCTCCTCAATATGATAAGTAATCCAATATAGTTTACATATAACATGTGGAACATATTTCTACATTTGTCTTGTTATGAAAGAAGAAACAGAACAAAAGGAAACACAAACACACACACAACACAAAGAAGGTGAAAATACATGTTTCTATCTACGTTCAGACTCCTTCTTTGGAAATGAATAGTATTCCTGTATTGCTAAGAGCTAAGTATCATAATCAATCATCACACAATGTTGATAAAGCATCTTTTTTGTAATGAACCAAAATTATGCCCCTAGACAACCAGTACTGAGAGAGGTATATCTCAGTGTTTTCTGTGAACCACTTTTGGACAACTCTTATAGATATGAATAGTATATACTTTGCATATGAAAAAAAATCTTTTATTTGTCTATGATTTCCTCTCTCACTTTCCCTACAATGGCTGCTCCAAACCGTCTCAATCTTCTAGGACACCTTCACCTCACAGATGACTGGGGTCACTAGGGTGATGACATCATACCCTTCTTTGACTACCCCTATCTCAAAAATAATCTATGCCTTTATCCATGAGATTTTCCCCTCTGTTCTCATAGGTTGAAGCAGTCCTCGTTTGCAAAGGCTGACCCTTTTCCATTTACTTTTTTTTATTCAATTGTTTCCTTTTTCCTTTGGAATCTTGTTCCATTGAAAACTAAGGAGACTGAATATGGATAAAACATAGTATTTTCACCTTTTTTTTCTTTTGGTTTGATTTTTCTTGCACAACAGGACATATATAGAAATATGCTTAAAAGAATTGCGTATATTTAACCTATATCAGATTACTTACTATTTAGAACACAGAGTCTCACAAAAATGAATGTTCTTTGGAAAATGTATTTGAAAACATAGAATATTATTGAAAAAAAATTTAAGGAATCTTGCTCTATTGATTCATGTTCTCTCATTAATTTTCCATCTTTTTCTCTCTACTGGCTCTTTTGTCTTTAGGCTGTAAACCTCTGTTCTTTTATTCCAAGAGAACTTTTTTTTTTTTTCTTCCCATCCTGCCATCCTCTCAAGCCATTCTCCTATGTCTCTTAAATTTTAAAAAAGAATAATCTCTAATTACCTCTTCTCTCTTATGACACACAAAACCTACTTAATTCCCTGAAATTTGGCTTCCATATCCATTGCACTGTTCTCTTAAAGATCACCAATTGACTTTTTTATTGCCAGATCCAATGGATTTTTCTCAGTCTTTATTCTTCCTTTTTTCCCAATCATGTCCAATTCTTTGTGAACCTGTTGCGGAGCTTTTGGGCAAAAACACAGGAATTGTTTGCCAGTTCTTTCTTTAGCTCATTTTGTAGATACAGAAACTGAAGCAACAGGGTTAAGTGACTTACCAGGTCAAATACCTAATAAGTGTCTAAAGTCACATTTGAGCTCTAATAAGTCTTCCTGACTTTAGGACCAATACTCTATCTACCATGTTACCTAGCTGCCCTATCCTCCTTTTCATCTCCACCTACCTTTTAAGTGTGGGTGTTCTCCAAGACTGTCCTTGGAACTCTTCTCTTCCCTTTCTACCCTCATCTGTTCTAATAGCTTTAAAGAATTATGTAGGTGATATACAGATCTACAACCAGCTCTGACCCATTCCCTGAATGCTAGACATCTTGCATTTGTAAATTTCCTGCTGGACATTTCCACTTGGATATCTTGCTTCTGGCACCTCAAAATTAATATGTTCAAAATTAAATTAATATTTCTTTTCCCCCTTCTATTAAGTTCACTAATCCTATTGATATTAGCAACATGCTCCTGGATATCCATGTTCGAAACCTTGAATTGCTTTTGGGTCTTCTCTTTCCTTCTCCATCATTTCACATATCTAGTGAGTTGACATGACCTCATTTTCCCATTGGTAAATTGGAGTTCTAAATCCTAAGAGTTTATTTCCTTTTTAAAAAACAATTTGTTATTTATTTTTATAATTTATTTTTAAAGAGAATCTTCCATTCTCCTCTCCCTTATTTACTGAGAAGGGAATATAATATCAATTATAGATGTGAAGTCATTCAAAATATATTTTCATATTAGCCATGTAATAAAAAAAGAAAAAAAATAAAGTGAAAAAAATTATTCTGATAGTTTTCCTAATATTGAACTAGCCCTGCATCAATGGTTTAAATCCTACTTGGTCATAGTGTATAATCTTTATGATACATTGTTAATAATTTCTTTGCTGGTATTTCATTGTTAAAATTTCATCAATATTCAATAGGGAAATTAGTTTATAGTTGTCTTTCTCTACTTTTAATCTTCCTGGTTTTTGTATTAGCACCATATGGGTGTCAAAAGGAATTTGGTAGAACTCCTTTTTCTCCTGTTTTTCCAAATAGTTTATGTAGTATTAGAATTAATTGTTCTTTAAATGAATGATGGTACAGCAGATAAAGTGCTGGAATCAGGAAGACTCATCTTCATGAGTTCAAATCTGGCCTTAGACATTACTAGCTGTGTGATCCTGGGTAAATTTAATTCTGCCTCAATTTCCTCATTTATAAAATGATCTGGGGAAGGAAATAGCAAACCATTCTATCTTTGTCAGAACAATTCCAAATGGAATCAAGATTTAGACATTCCTGACTAAGCAACAAAATAATAGAATTCACTTCGGAGTTCATCTGGTCCTGGTCATTTTTTCTTAGGGAATTCATCAAATTTTTTTTCTAAGATCGGATTATTTAAATATACTGTTTCCTTGACAATTTTATCTTTTTGTAAATATTCATCCATTTCACTGAAATCAACCAACTTATTAGCATGTAATAGAACAAAATAGCTCCCAACAATGACTTGAATTCATCTTCATTGGTGCATTTATGAATTCTCTAGTATTTGCTTTTCTTCTTAAAAAAACAAAACAAAACAATGCTTTTTGTTGGTTTTTCCCTCTATAAAACTACTTTTGTTTATTAGTTCACTTTTTCAAAATTTTCAATTTAATTCTTTGATTTTTTAAGATTTCCATTGTAGTGATTAATTGGAGATTTTCAATGTGTTCTTTTTTTGGTTTTTCAAAATTACATGTTTGGTTTATTGAACTGATCTTCTCTATTTTATTGATATAAGTATTTAAAGACATAAGTTTCCCCCTAAGTATTGCTTTGTCTTCATCTTACAAATTTTGATATGTTGTCTCATGGTTGTCATTCTTTTTAATGAAATTATTGTTTCCATGATTTGTTCTTTGAAACACTCATTCTTTAGAATTATTTATTTCTTAATTAAGTTTCAATCTGTTTCTATAATCCTTTATTAAATATGTTTTTTGTTGCATTATGGTCTGAAAAGGATGTATTGAATATTTTTGCTTTATTGTTTTTAATGTCCCAATGCCCTAATATAGTCAAGCTGAGAAAAATGTATATGCTCCTTTATATTTCCATTCTATTTTCTCCAGAAGTCTATCACACTAATTTTTCTAAAATTCTATTTATCTTTTTAATTCCTTCTTATTTATTTTACAGTTAGACTTGTCAAGTTCTGAGAGGGGAAATTTGAAGTCTCTAACTAGTATATTGTACTATCTCTTTCCTCCTATAATTCCTTAAGCTCTTCCTTTAAAAATTTGGATGCTAAGCCATTTGGTGTATATAAGTTTAATTACTTCATTGTCTATTATACCTTTTAGCAAAATGTGGTTTACTAGCTCATCTCTTTTAATTAAATCTGCTTTTGCTTTTGCTTTGTCTGAAATCATGATTACTATCCCTGCCTTTTTTTTTTTTTTAACCTCAACTGAAGCACAATAGATTCTGTTCTAGCTTCTTATTTTTATTCTGTATATGTCTCTCTTTCAAGTGTCATATTGCTGGATTCCAATTTCTAATTCATTCTGCTATTCACTTCCATTATTTGGGTGAGTTCATTCTATTCATATTCATAGTTATAATTACTAATTGTGTGTTTTTCTTAATTCTACTTTTTCCTGCTTATCCTTCTCTCTCTCTCTCCTTTTATACTATGCCTCCTCAAAAGGCTGTTCTATTTTTGGCCAATCTGCGAGTCTAATCTCTCTTTCATAATATCACTTTTCAAATATTTGAAAACCCTGTCATTCTAATTCATTCTTCATATATCACTTCTGCACAAAAATATTTTCTCTCCATTGCCTCCTGGATAAATTTTAACTCCTAATGGCCTTCTATAATAGCATGGCAATACCCTTTCTTTCCAGCCTTATCTCATATTACTTCCTTTCATATACTCTGTATTACAACAAAATTGAAGAACTCTCTGACCATCTAACTCTTATATATTTAGACAGATTGTTCCAATATCTGATAGTTCCTCCATCCCCAACTTTGATGGCTGTACTTAGGATGTAGGTTTTTTTTTTTTTTTGGGGGGGTGGTGGTGGTGGAAAGCAAAGAGGTAAGACTTGAACTTGAAAGTAATAGTTATGAGGGAAGGTATTCATAGGGGAAAGAGTAGAAGGTAGAGTATGAGCAAAGGTTTGGCAGTAAAAATGAGCATGACATAGTCAACTAGCATTTATTAAGCATCTACTATGTGCCATGAAGCATATGGGTCACACTTAGTTTGACATAATGATGATTGAATAGAAATGTCCCAAAGGCCTTTGGACAAAAATGTTATTTTAGTATAAATGAAAGGCAGAGCTAAAAGATCATTTTTACAGAGGTGATCTTCATAGTCATGGGAATGAATAAATTCTATTAGGAAGTGAGTGAAAAAAGAGTAGAGAGCTAAGGGCACCTAGATGGTGCAGTGGATAGACCATCAGCCCTGAGTTCAAATTTGGCCTCAGACACTTAGCTGTGTGACCCTGGGCAAGTCACTTAGCCCCAAATCTCTAAGCAAAAAAAAAAAAAAAAGAAAAAGAAAGAAAGAAAGAATAAAGAGCTGTTTATGGACTTAAAGCCTGATATACTTTTTTTTTTTCCAGTTTTGTCCTCAATATGTACATATTTGCATGATAATTAATTATAGATGTAATTAATTGCACTTAGGCTCTAATTGTAGGAACAGTTGGTCACTTGTTGCCAAAGTGTTTATTGTTGCTTGACACATTTTGATTATTAGCAGCCTGCTAGACACTATAAAACAAAGACAACCACATAATTGCTGTATTTTCAGCCTGGCCCTGAATAACAAGTGAACAGAGCTGCTGCTGAGTTCAGAAAGTGAATAACATGATAATAACACTATCTCATTTCCCAAGATTATATAGCTTAAAAATAGAGCTTTATTTGTACATTATTTTTAAAAGCTTAAATTAGATTTATGGCAGTAGGAAGGGGACAGTTTCATGAATGATGGAACTTAGTCACTAATCAGAAATGGAAATGAGGAAAAGGCATGGGTCCAAGGTGACTACATGGTTTCATACTTGAGTAACTGAAAGAATGATACAGTTGACAGATGAAGGTAGGTTAGGAATAGAAGTCAGTTTTAGAGAGCAGATGGCTTCTGTTTTAGACATAGAATAATAGAATATGAGAGCTATAAGAAATCTTAAAGATACTCTGATTTTACAAATGAATAGAATGAGGCACAGAGAAATGGCATGGTCAGGGCTACACTGTGAGTCAATGGCAAAGGTGGGAATGGATTTCCTTGTCTAGAATCTCCTAACTCTAAATTCAATGTTTTTCTCCATGTTATCCAATATTTTTGTGAAGGAGAAAATTTGATTTGCTTTTAGGTAATACAATTTGTAATTTAGTAAGCAAAAGAATTGGATCCTTCTATAGGTAAATTCAAATAAAAAATTTGGATTTAAATAATATACTTCAAGTCATACATTAAGTAAATTAATCTGGCATAGTTAATTACAGTGTCATCCAAAAAAAATCTTTCTTTTAATACAGATAAATTTTTTTCTTTTTTTTTCCTTAAGCAAATCTGGCTTCCAGTTGGTTTGAACACCAACTTATATGCCATTTTTTTTTTGTTTTGTTTTATGTGAGATCAGATTCTTATTCCTTCCATGTCTTGAATATCCCTTTCATGTTTCAAGCTCCCTTTGAAGTCAGACTTTTGAAAAGAATTTTCTGGGAGGAAAGATAAATGTGAGCATATGGAGAAATGACAACCTGGACCTCCAAGACTAAAGCTGTTCCATAATAATCTAAAATATTCACAAGGCATAAATTACCTCAGCAAAGAAAATTGGATAATAGAGTTCTATATGAATATTGTCTTATTGATAAAAACCAAAACATCATTTATTTCGTCTTAATTTTGTCACATTTCAGCTTAATACTACTATTGTGTGCCATAAAAAGTCCTTCTTTTGGAACACTTAGTGGCCTCAGGACCCTGTTCTTTCAATTTCCTATATTCTATGTTAATGTTAATTTTTAAGGTATAGAGTAAGACATTTATTTGGGGAAGGGTGTAAACTGGTCATATGGTAAGAGTAAGGGATTACTGGAAAAAAAATGGTCCCCTTAGAATAATAAAAAGCATAAGGAAGGCTTCCAGGGTGTTGCCTGGATCTTGTCTTTAGGATTAATGGAAGAATAGAGCATTGCAGAGAATGAGAGGATGTGGATGTGCATCAGTCTACACCAAGAGAAGGAATGTCTACATCTATGAGATCACAAATAATTTAAGCATAAAAGTATTAAAAGATCATACACAGAACTTAAGCCAAATTATTTTAATTTATTAGTAAAGACAGGACACAGATGAGGGGGAAAAAATCCAAACTTTTTCTTTAAGGTCTTGCCTACAAAGTTGTCAAGAATGCATTTCATAAACCTTAAAGAGCTTCATATGTTGTTATTACTATTAAATAACTTTATAAAAATAGAAGTGGCGTGGTATAATAGAAAGCTGGCCTCAGAGACAGAAAGGTTTATGTTTAAGACCTGCCTTTGACATACAGTGGCTGTGGGAAGCTGGGTAATTTGCCTAACTTCTTAGTGGCCTAGGCAATGCTTTAAGACTCTTAAGTTATATGACAGTAATTTTTCTTCATTGTTAGATGAGGTTTTCTCACTAGGAATTCCCTATACCTGTTAAATTCACAGGTCACAAAAACAAACAAAAAAAGCTTTTATGTAACAAAAAGAAATGGTTCTGAAACTAGGGGTTCTATTTTCCTCTTCCTCTGAAGGGGGATCTTAGGTCTGAATCCATGTACAGGGCCAGGTTCAGTCATGGGGGGATTTTGGCTTCAGAAAGAGAGAAGTCTTGCTCTTTATGTCTCATATTTCAGAGCCTTAGGGAGAATTACTTAAAGTTTAGATTTGGTTCCTGTCCAGAGTTTTTGCAAAAAGGAATGGAAAGGTATGTGATGTACACTATAGATCAGCTGTTTATATCTTCCACATCAAAGAAGTTCATAAAATTTAAAAAACTCATGTGTTTTAACAAAGACTTAAAAATGAAGCAATAACTTTTATAATTAGTATTTTATTCTTCTGGGGGTTGGTACTTAAAACATTAAATGTTTTCTGAGACTAAGGAATAAACCATTCACATTGACTTTGACTCCCTATATTGTCAAAATAATTCCCTCCGAGTCCATATCTTTTAGTGAGCCAGGCCAGGGCTTAAGTTTATCATCTTGTTAATGGTCTTTAAAAAAAAAAAAAAACACTAGAATAGTTATACAAATACCTTTTTTTACTCATCAGAACAAGTACTAGAAGGAGGGTTACATACCATGTATTCTGGGGAATCAATGGAGAGTGTGGCGGAGGATAGAATTGCTATTCTTAAAAATGATGTAGTCCTCTCATGCTGCCTACTGTGAAAGACAGTGGGGAAGAATTAAGGGACCTTTTGAGGTTTTTCCCAACATCCAAAAGTCTTTCAATTCTGAGCCAGAATACATGTAACCCACTGGAAATGGCCCAAAGTCCAGCAGATTAGGTATTGCCTTTTGTTTGCCCCCATTATTCTAATATACCAAGATTTAGCATTTTCATAACAGAGATATCAATAGTAAAATGGAAGAGCATAGCTTCTTTTCTTCAAATATAAAATACAAAAGAAGCAAACCCCCATCATGAAGTATTATAATATAAAACTTTGATTTTGTATTTCTTGCCAATGTTTTTCAGCTATTAAGATGATTTTTAAAATTCAAGCAATCTCATAGCTAAGAATAAACTTCAAAGAAAAAAAACCCATATATTCGCAGGGGTTTAAATTTAGTTATGTCAGGTCACTTAATTTTAGGACAATGACTTTGATTTCAGGCATAAGGAGGTACTTGAGATCACTCCTTTCTCAATAGTGTTGTTAATGATAAACTTTGCAATGAGAAGCTTCTTTTATCACCTGTGGTTATTAAATTAGTTTTGTTGAAATTTCTGGCAGCAGTTTTATGTTACTCATCGCCTGTAAGTTGCTTAAAAATGTTCTTTTAAAAAAAAATCATGTCATTTTCCTTCCTTAAAACTCAAGACTTCATGATATAAATATTATCCCTATACTTTTAAGCTTTCCAAGACTTTATCCCCTACTATTTGGATGGAGAATGCATCTCTTTGGCCTGCTCACCTCACTTATAAGCATATTTATAGGTTCACTCCCTAAAAGGCAGCTGCTTCTAGGAGTTATGCCCCTCGAAATGTGCTCATGACTATATATCTGGAGAATGTATATCTCTGCTCCCTCAATCATCCCTCATGTTCTGAACTAGCTTCTGAACTGTTGGATGTGTATTTCCCCTTCTAGATGAATAGCTCTGATACTAAATGCTATGGCTGATATTCCTCCCTTTTTCTTTCTCCCTCATTGGATGAATCCTATAAGCTACAAAATCAGTAGATTAAAGAAGTGAGAAAATGAGTGGTTCTGTTTTACCTCCTCCAAACTAAGGGAAATAAAATCATCTGGCAAATACCTTAAGGGGGTAATGAACCTGGCAACTTGATTGTCTTTTCATTTCCAGCCTTACATTTGAGAAGACATATTTTATTTTCTGATTTTATAAGCAGACTGACTACAAAAAGTTCTGTGCACTTAATGCTTTATTTGTTTTCACAGTTTGAGTCAATTTAGTAAACTCAGTTCAGTGCCTTCTATGAACTACAGCACTATGATAGACACTGGAGTTCTTGTTATTGTTATTGTTGTACAGTTGTGTCTGACCCTTTGTGACCCTCTTTTGGGATTTTTTTTTTTTGGCAAAGATACTGGAGTGTTTGCCAGTTTTTTTCTTCAATTCATTTTACAGATGAGGAAACTGAGGCAAACTGAGTTAAGTGACTTGCCCATACTTCTGGGGAATAAAGTGTCTGAAGCCAGACTCAAAATCATGTAGATGAGTCTCCCTGGCTCCAGTCTCAATCCACTTCATCACCTAGCTGCCCCCAGATACTGGAGATATATGTTAAAAAACATTATCCTAGTCCTTTAAGAACTTACAGTCTACTAGGAGAGATTGAATTCTCCACAGAATTAATGAGAACAAAAGAAAGGTTAAGCAAAATGCTAAATGAAAACTTGAAGGAGGGATTTTTTCTTTCTGGGGAATGGGAGAGAAGCTGCCACCTTATTTCAGGCCTTTGTTGCCTCTTCCTGGAATTGTTGTAATATTCTCCCTAATTTGTCTCCCTGATTCCTCTTTATACCTTCTACAATTCAGGTAATTGGCACTTGTATCTGTGGAAAGAGTACAACATATTTCAATGAAATCAGAGAGCCATCAAGATGTATTTCAAAATGAGGCTCTCCAAACCTAGAACTTTAAAGAAATCTCTTGCCAGACAAATAGCCTTATCTATATTTTGTATTTCTTCCTAGCAACTAGCATAATGTTCTGTACACAGTAGGGAATTCCTACATGTTTGTTGAACTCAATAGGAGTGTATATGACTGCCAAAATAATTTTGAAGTACGGGTCTGCTTCTATCACTCCTCTACTCAAATTTTTCCAGAGGTGCCCTATGAGAAAATCCTCAGTCTGGTATTTAAGCTGTGATGTACGAAAAGTTTGAGATATATAACTTCTGGGTAATCAATCATTTTAAAAATTGTGACCAGTGAGTAATAAAAGAATTTGTCATTTGGTCATCTCATGTGAACTAAAAATGCATCATGGTAGCTTCTTCATGATTGTATGTCTTTGGAAAAGCGGGTGTACCCAATAGGTGGCTATCAGCTTTGGTTAACAATTGATGAGAATGAATATTATAATGAAAAATGCTTATTCCAACGAGGGGCTGGAGGATGTGACTTAAACTTTGTCACTTTTTCTTCCAGACCACTCAGCCAGGACAATCCTGATAAAGTATCTCCCCAGCAAACCCCAAACTGAGTGAAACACAATGGATTTCTCCACTTGGATGGGGTCTGAACAAGATTGAGGAGAAAGTTAACCCAGTCTCATTCTTAGCAATGTCCTTCTGATGTTGGCTGAATTACCTATAAAGAAGCTGATTTAACCTAATAGAAAAGAAGAAAGCAAGAAGGAAAAAATATCCTGTATCTCCCCAGTAGTAAATTGTTATTAATATAAGAAAGAAAATGATTTCAAAGTTCTCCATAATGTGAACACAGCCTATTTGTGCAATATTAATTTACATTTTCTCTTTATCACTGAACAATTGGAACTGGTTTGAACCATCTCATTGTTGAAGAGAGCTAGATCATTTCTTACAGAACAATTATATTCCATAGCATTCATATGCTATAACTTATTCAGCCATTCTCCAATTGAGGGCATCCACTCTGTTTCCAGTTTCTAGTCACTACAAAAAGGGCTGCCACAAACATTCTTGCACATACAGGTCCCTTTCCCTTCTTTAGTATTTCTTTGGGATATAAGCCCAATAGAAACACTGCTGGATCAAAGGATAGCACAGTTTGATAGCTTTTTGAGCATAGTTCCACATTGCTTTCCAGAATGGTTGGATCCATTCACAGTTCCACCAACAATGTATTAGTGTTCCAGTTTTCCTACATCCCTTCCAACATTCTCATTATCTTTTCTTGTCATCTTAGACAATCTGACAGGTATGTAGTGGTATCTTAGAGTAGTTTTTGCATTTCTCTGATCAACAGTGATTTAGAGCACCTTTTCATATGACTACAAATAGTTTCAATTTCTTCATCTGAAGATTGTCTGTTCATATGCTTTGACCATTTATCCATTAGAGAATGGCTTGATTTCTTATAAATTTGAGTCTATTCTCTATATATTTTAGACGTGACGCCTTTATCAGAACCTTTGAATGTAAAAATGTTTTCACAGTTTATTGCTTCCTTTATATTTGTACAAAAACTTTTTAACTTAATATAATCAACATTATTTATTTTATGATCAATAATGATCTCTAGTTCTTCCTTGGTCACTAAGGTCTGAGAGGTAAACTATCCTATGTTCATCTAATTTGTTTATAATATCATTCTTTATTATCTAAATTATGAACCCATTTCTACTTTATCTTGGTATATGGTGTTATATGTTTGGGTTAATGCCTAGTTTCTGCCATACTAGTTTATAACTTCCCCAGCAGTTTTTGTCAAATAATGAATTCTTATCCCAAAAGTTGGGATCTTTGGGTTTGTCAAACACTAGATTGCTATTTTTATTGATTATTTTGTTTTGTGAACCTAACCTATTCCACTGATTAACTAGTCTGTTTCTTAGCCAGTACCAAATGGTTTTGATGACCATTACTTTATAATATAGTTGTAGATCTGGTACAGCTAGGCCGAATTAATTTGATTTTTTTTTTCATTAGTTCCCTTGAAATTCTTGACCTTTTGTTCTTCTAGATGACTTTTGTTATTTTTTCTAGGTCAGTAAAATAGTTTCTTGGGACTTTGATTGATATTAATACTAAGAAAATAGACTAGTTCAGGTAGTATTGTCATCTTTATTATACTTGCTCGACCTATTCAAGAGCACTTGATAGTTTTCCAGTTGTTTAGATTTGACTTTATGTGTGGAAAAGTGTTTTGTAGTTTTGCTCCTCATATACTTCCTGACTTTCCCTTGGTCAAATCTGATTTCTGTTATTTACTATATATGTTAAGTCTATTATATAATCTCATTAGACCTCAGTTTCCTCATTTGCAAAATGAGAGAAATTTTTATTAAATAATATATGAAGTTGCTTCCAGTTTTATAGTTATGATTCTCTTAATGATGCACTAGATCTATAAACTAAAGAAAGTCACACTATCTCAGAGTCTTAATTTCCTTTGCTTGTAAAATTAAAAGCTATGACTAAATTGTCATTAAGATTCTCATTCATTATGTGATCAGGAAAGCAAAGTGATATCTAGATCTCCAAGAAATGTAAGGCCACCTTGAGACCTTTTGGATTGTATTCCCTTTTGTATAACAATAGAAGCAGCTGGGATATCAAACTAGTTCTGTGGAAACTGCTTCCCAGTAAATCTCAGAAAGAAAAAGAAAGAAAGAAAAGGAAGGGAAGGGAAAGGAAGGGAAGGGAAGGGAAAGGAAGGGAAAGGAAGGGAAGGGAAGGGGAGGGAAGGGAAGGGAAGGGAAGGGAAGGGAAGGGAAGGGAAGGGAAGGGAAGGGAAGGGAAGGGAAGGGAAGGGAAGGGAAGGGAAGGGAAGGGAAGGGAAGGGAAGGGAAGGGAAGGGAAGGGAAGGGAAGGGAAGGGAAGGGAAGGGAAGGGAAGGGAAGGGAAGGGAAGGGGAAGGGAAGGGAAGGGAAGGGAAGGGAAGGGAAGGAAGTAAGCAGAGAGAGAGGAAGGGAGGGAGGAAGGAAAGGAGAAAAAAAGAAAGAAGGGAGGGAGAAAAGGAAGAAGGAAGAAAAGAAAGGAAGGAATAAATAAAGAAAAGAAGGAAGGAAGGGAGTGAGGGAGGGAGGGGAAGGGAGGGGAGCGAGGGAAGAGAAGGAGGGAGGCAAAGTTAAACACACCCATCTCCAGAGCCAATTATTAAACCTGTGGGTGCTGAGTTAGGCAGATCACTCCTGAAACCCAGTGCTATATAGGCATGTAGGTCAGATAGCATAAATACCCTCAAGGCAGGAGAATGTAATATAGAATCAGAGAAAATAGCAATTTAATTTGGTCAGAAAATAGATTCCATGGGATGGAAGAGGGGAAAGAATTGGAAGGGTAAATTGGTACTAGATTTTTTTCCCCCAAATGTTTAATCTTATTCTATTTTCTTCTCATTACTTATTTATCTATCTATTTATTTGTTTGTTTATTTTTGCTGGAGCAGTTGGGGTTAAGTGACCCTTGCTGTCACACAACTAGAATGTGTTAAATGTCTGTGATCTATCTGCTTGTCATCTAGCCGCCCCAATCTTATTCTAATACCACAAAATTAAGGGAAGTGACCAATGTTAAGAAGAGGGAGAGTCTAATAATGTCAAGAAGAGTAAGAACAGAGCAGTGTCTATTGAATTAAGCAATTTAACTTGTCCCTTACCATCTTCTATCAAAGGTAATGGTGCCCTAGGAGTCTAAATTAGAGAGGTCATTCTGCTGCTGTCTCTTCAGAGTCTACCAGCAGTCTATGAGCAGATAATCATGTTACATATGTAGCTTACTGGGTTATGAAGTGGACAGAGCACCAGAATTGCAGTCAGGTACACATGAATTCAAACCCGGCCTCACGTGCTTACTAGTTATGTGACCCTGGACACATCACTTAACTGTTTGCCTCAGGTTCCTAATTTGTAAAATCTGGAGAAGGAAACCATTTTTTTTAAGAAAATGACTCAAAAAAAAAAAAAAAAAAAAAAGAAAAAAATTACAACAGCAACAAATTAGGTAACTGATGTGCACATATAATGAGGATTTAGTGTTCTTGTGAAGTAAAAGTTATACTCAGTGATAAGTACAATTGTTATTAGATTAAGGATTGGGAAAGGGATAGCCAGGAAGAGAAGGAAACTATTTTAAGATCTCTGGTTATGACTTCTGCATCATAACGTGAACATTTCTCTTCTTTACTCACCCCTAGGGCTTTGTAACTAGAATAGAATATAAAGTAGCTAATTTGATTAATCAAAATACCAATCAATCAACCCACATATCTTAAGCATTTCTTATGAGCTAGACACTGTGTTCTAGATGCTTATTGAATGTCTAAAAATGTCTCTTATCAAGTGATGAAATCCCATCTTTCTTTCTTAATGGTTCTTCTCTTGAGTCAGAGCTTAGTTTGACAAAGTGGTCTGGGAATGAGGTGGCAGTTTTTCTTTTGAGAAAGTGCCAAGTTTTCTATTTGAGATCACAAATTTCCAAACTATGGGCATCAATTCAATTTAACCAACAATTATTCAGCATCTTCTATAGGCAGGGCACTGGTATATAACAAATATAAGAATCTATATTTATAACCCAATATAGGAGATGAGACAAATACACAATTATTATTGAACTAGAAAGAACAATTAGACATTGAATTAATTGATCTTGAGAATGTCTTCAAATATCTTCTCTGTTACCTATAGACTGAGGGAGGTATCCAGTTAAATGACTTGCCTAAAGTTATACAGTTTTCATTAGAGGTAGAACTTAATGAGAGGCTGATTATTCACTAAGCCACCTCTGCCTTGATAATTACTAAACAATAAAATTAATTTAGTAGGTATAAAGAATTGGGCAAAAGTACAATGGAAATTTGAGGGGAGAGATGTTACTTTCAGTTCAGGTGATACCTAACGTGTACTTTGATGGAAAGGAAAGATTTCTTCTGTTATTCTTATTTTTTTAATAGAATTTTTTTCCAATTACATTTAGAGACAATTGTTAACATTCATTAATTTTTTTTTGTTTCAAATTTTCACACTCATCTCCATAAGTCCTTCCCAAGACAGTAAGCAGCTTAATATAGGTTATGTGGTATGTGATAGAGTCTATAGGGTATGTGCAGTTTTGTAAAACATATTTCCCTATTAGTCATGTTGCAAAAGAAAAAGCAGACCAAGAGAACATGGAAAAAATAAAGTGGAAATAGTATGCTTTGACCCTGTATTCAGAACTCATTAGATTTTTCTCTGGATAATATTTTCCACCATGAGTCCTTTGGAATTTCCTTGGATCATTGTGTTGATGAGAATAGCTAAGTCTATCATAGCTGATCATTACACAGTGTTGCTTCTACTGTGTATAATGTCCTGGTTTTGTTCACTTCACTCAGCATCAGTTCATGTAAGCCTTTCAGGTTTTCTAAAATCGGCCTGTTCAACATGTCTTATAGCACACTGGTGTTTCATTACATCCATATACTAGAACTTGTTCATCCATTCCCCGAATGATAGGTATCTCATCAGGTTCCAATTTTTTGCCACCACAGAAAGAGATGCTATAATATTTTTGTACATGTAGGTCCTTTTCCTTTTGGAAAGGAAACATTTCAACAGGTAGCAGTAGTGGGACATTTTCTCTCTTCTAACTGTGTGTATGTGACAGAAATAAAAACATGGAAACAAGACAGAGCGTGATAAGAACCGATGTTGGGAAACAGTTCAGTTTAATTGGATCAGAGACTATATAAAAAGCAACAGAGTGGAGGTAGTTGGAAATGCAACACTGGGACTCATCAAGGCAGGTTAGGGGTGGTGATACAGAATTGGTAGACTTTTGCACAGGGGAAATTTTAAAAAATGGGACTGGAATGAGATCTCCAAGGAGGACTGTAGAGAAAGAATAGTAAGAATTCAGAAATCTCTGCATTCAGAACCCCAAATTAGCCTCAGAGGAATTATCTAGCCTATAGATAAATTATCACACCTTTTAATATTTAGGGTTAATATTTGAGGGAGGGGGGATTTAGCCACAACTTAAGCACCAGGACTATACCAATGGAGCAATGCCTTTGGCACTCCTAACTTGTTCAGCTCACAGATATGAAAATAGGAAAAGAAAGAAGAATAAAGGTAAAGAAAAAATAAAGGCAGAAAAAAGAGAAAATTGTGAGGGAAAGATGAGTGAATCATCAGAAAAATGAAATTCAAATATCATAAGAAATATAAAGAGAGTCCTTGTATTCAAGGTGCTTCCAATGGAGTATTGGTAAAAACCATGCCTTAAATCCAGATCACTGGCTCTCATTGATTGACCAATAATAGGTCCTGGCCCAATCCCCAAGGTCATTGTTTAGGCCTTGATCTATTCAGAGTGAATGTAAATAGCAATTGTTGCTGTTTTGGCTAGAAACTCTAAAGGGTTTGTCCTCCCAGATATATAGATATAAAAAAGATGTATATCTAGATAGATAGACCCATATGTACACATATATTATATGTGTGTGTGTGTGTGTGTGTGTGTATCAATGTCAGTCTCCCTCCTTATCTCTCTGTGTCTATCTGTCTGTCTCTGTCTCTCTCCTTCTCTCACTTTCCTCACTCTATCTCTTCTTCCTTCCCTCTCTCCCTTTATGTATGTATTTTAAACACACACACACACACATATATAAATAATATATATATATATTTACCTACTCTTTTTTTCTGCCTCTCTGTCTCTGTGACTGTCTCTCTGTTTCTATCTCTCTGCTTCTCTGGCACGCTCTCTTTCTGTCTCTGTCTGTCTCTGTCTCTGTCTCTTTGTCTCTGTCTGTCTCTGTCTCTGTCTCTCTCTCTCTCTCTCTCTCTATATATATATATATATATATACACACACACACATATGCCGATATATAAACAAACATTTTCTGCCCCATTTCTTACCTAGCCTTAATCTCTGAATGGGTGGTTGGCTCAGTCAAACTTAGACCTGCTAAAGATCTTTTAGGATAGGTATCTTCAGAATCAGTTCTGGCCTGGAGTTGGCCCTGGATGCAGTGACAGACAGTATATATGCATGAGTAATTTTTTTTATAACATTATCCCTTGTATTCATTTTTCCAAATTATCCCCTCCTTCCCTCTACTCCCTCCCCCAATGACAGGCAATCCCATACATTTTACATGTGTTACAGTATAACCTAGATACAATATATGTGTGTAAATACCATTTTCTTGTTGCACATTAAGTATTAGATTCCGAAGGTATAAGTAACCTGGGTAGGTAGACAGTAGTGCTAACAATTTACATTCACTTCCCAGTGTTCCTTCTCTGGGTGTAGTTGTTTCTATCCATCATTGATCAACTGGAAGTGAGTTGGATCTTCTTTATGTTGAAGATATCCACTTCCCTCAGAATACCTCTTCATACAACATTGAAGTGTACAGAGATTTTCTGGTTCTATTCTTTTCACTCAGCATCAGCTGATTTAAGTCTCTCCAGGCCTCTCTGTATTCCTCCTGCTGGTCATTTCTTATAGAGCAATAATATTCCATAACCTTCATATACCATAATTTACCCAACCATTCTCCAATTGATGGACATCCATTCATTTTCCAGTTTCTAGCCACTACAAAAAGGTCTGCCACAAACATTTTGGCACATATATGTCTCTTTCCGCTCTTTAGTATTTCTTTGGGATATAAGCCCAATAGCAGCAATACTGGATCAAAGGGTATGCACAGTTTGACAACTTTTTGGGCATAGTTCCAAATTGTTCTCCAGAATGGCTGGATTCTTTCACAACTCCACCAACAATGCATCAGTGTCCCAGTTTTCCCACATCCCCTCTAACTTTCATCATTATTTGTTCCTGTCATCTTAGCCAATCTGACAGGTGTGTAGTGGTATCTCAGAGTTGTCTTAATTTGCATTTCTCTGATCAGTAGTGATTTGGAACACTTTTTCATATGAGTGGATATAATTTCAATTTCATCATCTGAGAATTGTCTGTTCATATCCTTTGACCATTTATCAATTGGAGAATGGTTTGATTTCTTATAAATTAGGATCAGTTCTCTATATATTTTGGAAATGAGACCTTTGTCAGAACCTTTAACTTTAAAAATATTTTCCCAATTTGTTACTTCCCTTCTAATCTTGTTTGCATTAGTATTGTTTGTACAGAAATTTTTTAATTTGATGTAATCAAAATCTTCTATTTTGTAATCAATAATGATCTCTAGTTCTCCTCTGATCATAAATTCCTTCCTCCTCCACAGGTCTGAGAGGTAGACTATTCTCTGTTCCTCTAATCTATTTATGATCTTATTCTTTTATCTTTGGGTTTGTCAAAGACTAGATTGCTAAAGATGTACCCTTTTTTGTCCTTTGTACTTAATCTGTTCCACTGATCGACTGGTCTATTTCTTAGCCAAAACCAAATGGTTTTGGTGACTGCTGCTATATAATATAGCTTTAGATCAGGTACACCCAGACCACCTTCATCTGACTTTTTTTTCATTAGTTCCCTTGAAATTCTCGACCTTTTATTCTTCCATATGAATTTTGTTGTTATTTTTCTTGGTCATTAAAATAGTTTCTTGGGAGTCTGATTGGTATAGCACTAAATAAATAGATTCGTTTGGGGAGTATTGTCATCTTAATTATATTCGCTCGGCCTATCCAAGAGCACTGAATGTCTTTCCAATTATTTAAATCTGACTTTATTTTTGTGGCAAGTGTTTTGTAATTTTGCTCATATAATTCCTGACTATTCTTTGGTAGATGGATTCCCAAATATTTTATACTCTCAACATTTGTTTGGAATGGAATTTCTCATTGTATCTCTTGCTGTTGCATTTTGTTGGTGATATATAAAAATGCTGAGGATTTATGTGGATTTGTTTTGTATCCTGCAACTTTGCTAAAATTCTGAATTATTTCTAATAGCTTTTTAGTAGAGACTCTGAGGTTCTCTAAGTATACCATCATGTCATCTGCAAAGATTGATAGTTTAATTTCCTCATTTCCTACTAATTTCCTTAATTTCCTCTAATTCCTTGAATCTCTTTCTCAGCTCTTATTGCCAAGGCTAGCGTTTCTAGTACTATATTGAATAGTAATGGTGATAGTGGGCAACCTTGTTTCACTCCTGATCTTACTGGGAAAGGTTCCAGTTTATCTCTATTGTATATTATGCTTACTGACAAACCTTGGTTTTTTTTTAAGGTAAGGCCATTAATAAGTCTCAGTTTCAGTGATTAAGGACAGGTAAGAAAGAAATGAGGCAAAAAAAAAAATGGCCTTTTTTACATGGTTTATAGATGAGGAAATTGAGACTCAGAGAAGAAAATTAATTTGCCAGGCTCACATATCTAATTAGTGCTAAAACTGATTGGAGCCCAGGTCATTTACCATCTAGTTTGATTCCCTTTCTCCTACAATATCCTGTCACTCACAAAATAGATATAAACTCTTAACAGTTCAGTTATCTCAAGCACACATAGTAGATGCTAGCTATAAGGGGGAAAAAATGAAGTCTGGCTGTGGAGAGAATTCTCAATTGTGATTGTGATGATGAAAATGAAAATCAACAGTGGCAAATACTTAAATAGTGCTCTAAGGTTTGCAAAGAATACTGCGTATATAATATCTCAACAGCTGTATGAGAGAGATGCCATTTTACACATGAGGAAACAGACTGAGAAAGGTTAAGTTGGAATTGCCATTGTTATTCAGCTAATAAGTAGCTGGGGGCAGGATTGGAATTCAGGTCTTCCTGACTTACTCAAGGACTCAAGTCTTAACACCATTCACTGTATAACCAGCCCCAGGTCCAGACTACAGTCTAAGATCTTTTTGCCAGGCTCTTTTAGAAGTCTGTAAGGTCACATTTTTTTGCTCCACTCCATTTAGGCATGTTCCACTCCAAATGGTTTGCCATTTCCTTCTCCAGCTCATTGTACAGATGAGGAAGTTGGATTTTATTGTTAAATGACTTGCCCAAAGAAACAAAGCTAATAAATATCTAAAGTTCCATTTCAACTCAGCTTTTCCTGACTCTAGGTCTGGTGCTCTAGCCACTACACTACTCTATCTCACAGTTTATCTTATTCTAATCTAGATCTTTTTCTTCCTTCAAAGTTTTCTCAAACCCTGTAGTTAGGATAACAAATTCTTTGTTTTTATGTGTTTTTATGGGTCTCTAAATTCTAAGCTATTTACTTTCATTTTCTGTAAACAGAGTGTACTCCAGTTAAACTGATTGCAATAAAGATTAACACATCAAATGGATTGAAGCCAGCTCCCAGAGTTACATATTTGTCCATTTACATTTAATAGGGGTTATTTAACACTGGAAGTTTTTGAAACAGCCACAGTTAGCAAGTGTAGTTCAAGGAGGTAATTGCATCATTTAGGTCTTTGCAGAGTGGTCAATAAGTATTAAATAGTAAATACAGAACTCCTTCTGTTCTTATTTCTTTATGTATAAGAGTCTAGGTGCTAAGGAAACATGTCACAAGCATTGGAAACACATGCCATAGAAAGATTAAAAAAAAAAAAAAAGATATTTGATAGCATGTGTTTTAGATTTTCTGAAGGTGACATAAAACAACAACAATAATGTATATAATTATGATTATTGTAATATTATTAGAGAAAACAATAGATCTTTACTTTTTATAAAAATTAAATAAAGTGTCAGTTTTAGGTAGTATCAAAATTCCCCTAATTTGGGATTTATGATGACTTTGACAGGCAGAGCTAAAGTTTATCTCTGCTTTGCAAATACTTTCTTTTATTGGTTAGGTAAGGGTTAAAATAAGGGTGTTAATAAGATGGCAGGACAATGTTTAAAACTTCTAGGGAACAAACTGTTTTCAAACACTAAGCATCTAAAAAATGCTTCAAGGGTCCAGGTAAGTGGAGCCCTTGATGTTGAGAAGTCAGGAGTGATATCATTGTAGTAGACCAATTCTGTCTCTATCCTTTCCCTCCTGACTCATTACTCAACTCTCCTGCCTTTATAAAATCCTAGACTTCAACCTTATTCAAGTGCCATCTCACAATCCTCCTGCTGGTAGTGATGTTATTCCCTCCCCCCTGTTATTTTTTTATTTCTAAAAAATTTTTTACATTAATTTATATGCAGCATATTCTTTACTTTGTGTAATATAAGCTCCTGAAGGGCAAGGACTGAAATAGTGCCTTCCATATGGTAGACACTTAAGCAATGCTCATTGACTAATTGAAATTTTGGGGTGGGGCCCAATCCCTCCTCTCAAGGATTGAAACTAAAGACCGCCTCAACAAATAACCCTTTCAGTTGCCATTTGGGACCGTGACACCTACAAGGGCTCTCTCTTAATGCTGGATGCCAGCCATCACCATTATCTTTCTGTTGCCCTCACTTTTCTGCTGTTTTGACATGATTAATCATTTTGACAATGGAAGGTCCCCTTATTCCATTTCTATTCATTTTCTGCCAATTTTAACCATCATCTTTGTTCCTATTTCCAAACTGCTGAATGTTGCTGGAAGAAATGATGAAATTAATTGTGCCAAATGGTTCCAATACAAATCCATGCCAACTCTGAGTCTCAACTGGGCTCTCATTTATTTATGGTAATTCTTCCCCAATTAACATTCCTTAATACTCTCTTATGCAGCTCCCAACTGCCTTACCTGCTGTCTCTGAAGGTGATGTTGCCTTTTACTTTTCTGAGAATCTGTCTTGTAGATTCAGCTCCTTACAGAATGCCCAGAAGTGGTGGTGCTTTCTCACTTTTCAAATTACCTTGAATTTACTTTTCTATGTACACATTGCATCCCCCAATAAAACATCAATTCCCAAAGAAGAGAAAATGTTTTATATTTAACTATTTATCTCTAGTACCTGGCAGTGATTTGCAAGTAGTATACATGTAGGTTTGTTTATTAAATTGAGTCCATTTATCTCAAATAAACCTTTTACTAATATAATCTGTTAAAATAAACCCCTTGAAGATCTCCACTAGAAAATACTTTGTCTCTCTAGCTTGAATTATGTATGTAAAGTAACAACATCTAAAAATTAACATATTTCTTACCAATTAATTTAAATTTTAAATTATGGAATATTACCTTAAATTGGCTTTAACTGATAGTTTTATTGTGCTTATTTTTCATTTGTATAAGAGGAGAAAAGATTGTGGGAAAAAATGCACCCAAGCTCCATATAATTGAAAGAAGCTTATATAGGAAACCTTCCTGATTTTTTGGTTGAGGATGTCAAATTTTCAGTATTTGCTGCTTAATGATCCTTGTTACTCTATTTTAGTCTACTGCCTGGCATTATTAAGCTGTAATTCTTTCTGGTAACTGTTGAATTGTGACCTTAACTCTATGCTACAGAAAAGTCTCAGTATTGCAGCCTGTTAAAGTGTAGATTAGCAAATTATTTAAAAAAAAAAAAAAAAATCCCAGAGACTATTAACACCAAATTGAGATTGAGGGAAGAAAGAAAGGGAAATGGAAAGAAAAAGAATTTTTGCGAGGAGGGGGGAAGAAAGTTGATGCTTTGAACATTTTGTTTCAGGGACCAATACTTTAAAATATATATATATATATATATATACATATATATATATATAATATAAGAAATATTAAGTGTCTACTTGGTGCCTAGTACCATTCTAAGTGTTGGGAATAGAAGAAGATTTAAGTACTATTGTTGAGCTTGGGAAAGGGGGAACTGCAAAAGTCTGGAGTCCCAGACCAGTCTAGCAAGGTGTCTCAAAAGAATTTGCAGTCTTGAACCCATCTCCTTAGCCAAGGAGCAAAACTTTATTGCAATAGTAACACCATTACAAAAGCAGACTGGAATTCTAAAGGAATTTCAGCAGAGAAACAGAAGCAAGGAGATACATTTATCCAGTTTTCAATCCACAGATATGCTCATTTTATGTCATAGGTAGAAAGGAATGGTTTCTGGAAGGAATGGTTCTCCGTTGACCAGATTATTACTGACAAGATTACCAGTCAGCAATGAATTGAGGAGTGGTTTTATTCACTTTTGCCTCAGGAGTTTAATCTGTGTGAGTTTCCTAAGGCCAGAAGCTATCTGACTAAGGAGTGGTCAGACAGATTGGGTGTGGGGGTTTCCTGCAACAGAATCCAAAGCTAGAAGATTTGAGACTACTGACTTATTGTTAAAACAGAAGCCCACCAAGGTCAGGGGAGCCCAAAATCACCGTGTTATTTCCCTAAAAACTAAACCATATCACTATGTCTTTATATTCCTGGCATCTAGCACATTGTAAGTACTTAATAAATGGTTGCTTTGAATGTTCTCATGGATCTGGAGGTCTAATTCTAGCTAGTCAATTAAGAATTGCTTTTTGGATATTTTGAACTTGTTATCTTGTTTGTTTATTTTTTTCAGTCAATTCAGTCCAATTCCTATTAACCCTATTTGGGTTTGGTTCATTCATTCATTCGTTCGTTCCTTCCCTCCTTCCTTTATTTTTAACAAAGATAATGGAGTGCTTTCCAGTTTTCTTCTCCAGCTTATTTTACAGATGAGGAAACAGAGGCAAACAAGATTAAATGACTTGCCCAGACTCACACAGTTAATAAGTATCTGAAGCCAGATTTTAACTCATAAAGATGAGTCTTCCTGATTCCACGCTCAGTGTTCTATCTACTGTGATACCTTGTCTGGTTCATAAATACTTTAAACGCATTATGTCTAAAACAGAATTCATGATCTTTTCTTCCCAAATAGCCCATGTTTTTTTTTTTTTTTTTTTACTTTCCCATATTTACAATCTTTGTGTCATTCTTACTTTCTCATTCTCAGTCCACATAGCTAATCAATTGCCCAGTCTTATTGTTGCTATCTCAATAACATCTCCTCCTATTGGCCCCCCTATCCCCTTTTCACAGAGCAGCTACCCTTGTTCAAATTTTCATCACCTCTCATCTTCACTAATACAGCCTCCTAATCAGCATCCCTCCTCTTGTCCTCCTGCTCTTCCCTTAAGTTTTTCTCCATCTAATCCATTCTCCACACTATCACCAGAGTAATTTCCCCAAAATAGATCTGACCATATGTCCAATGATTTTCTATTATCTCTCCAGGATCAAATATAAACCCCACCATTTATCAATTAAAGCTCTTCACAGTCTGGTGCCTTCGTACCTTTGCAGTCTTTTCTGGCTTATTCCTTTCTATGCATTCTCACTGTCCAATGTACTGTTCTGCTTTCTTTTCCTCATATGTAAGGATCTATTTGACCCTCCACCCCCATTTTTATGTCTTTACACAAGCTGTTCTATGCCTGGAAAGCTCTCCATCCATAGCTCAGCTCTTGGAATCCTTTATTCCAAGATTATACAAGCACCATATTCTGCTACTCAGATCTTAGTGCCCTTTCCTCTTAAGTTACTTGTCTATACTTTGCCTGTATCTCTTTATGTACATATCTTTCTCTATGAGAATGTAAGGTCTTTGAGAAGGACTGTTTTTTTGTTTTCCTCAGCAAGAAGCACAGTATCTGACTCCCACAAAGGATGCTTATTAAATGTTTGCTAATTGGACTACTCATGAGAATCTCTACTATTCTTTTTGTTCATAAAAGTCACATCCTAGAGACACCTAGTTTTCAATTTTTATATCAAAAAGTCCATATAGAGGCTGGTCTGTATGTACATTTATATAAGTGAAGTAGTAATAGCTCAATAAAGATATTACTAGTTGCTAAGCAGTTCTATGGTGTCAGAAGTACAGTGGGTATTGCTGGACACATTTAGACTTGGCACTTGAGAGTAAACAGAAGGGGAATTAAAAAAACAATACAAACCTGAGGTGGTGAACTGGAAAGTACCTTAGACAGAGGCAGACAGACACAGAGATCAAAACTGAGAGAAAGAGAAAGAGGCTGGGACACACATAAAGAAAGGGAGAAAGAAGCAATGGAGACAGTTGACAATAGACATTGAAATAGGCAGGGGCACACAAAGACACAGAGACACAGAGAGAAAAACATGGGCAACACTTTTCCCTAAGTATTTAGTGATGTTCTTTACAGAACAAGTTAAAGAGGGGCAGTTAGATGGTGCACTAGCTCTGGAATCAGGTGAACCTGACTTCAGATTTAGCCTCAGACATTTAACGCTTACTACCTGTGTGACCCTGGCAGGTCACTTAACCCCAATTGCCTCCCCCCCCAAAAAAAATGGAATGTTATAGAATCATGGTCTTTGTTAGTTATATAATTTCATTTTGTTTTTCAGATTGATGACTATCCAGATTTTTTGAATGGACCAGATAAAGAAATTAACCAACACATTCGCATAGTCTATTCTTTATCCACTTTGAAAAATTCCTGTGGAAATGTCAAGGGTTCTAGGAAATTGCCATTTCCATTTACTCACTTAAAAGTAAACAAAAAAGGTATGGAATTCATTATTATCCAGACATAATGCAAAAATAGTGGTATCTGTCTATGTCTAATCAATGGGCAAAGTTTATTGAAAGTAATGGCATGCCATTACAAAGCAGACTGAATTGTAAGGGGATTCAGTAAAGAAACAGAAGCAAAGGAGATATTTTTATACAACTTTCAATCATAGATATGCTAATTCTATGGCTCATGGTAGGAAGGAGTGGTTCTGGGTTGACCAGATTATTATTGACAAGATTACCAATCAGCAATGAATTGGAGTGTCATATTCACTATTGTCTCAGTGTCTTATTCACTATTGTCTCACTATTTGATCTATGGGAGTTTCCTGAGGCCAGAAACTATCTGGCTAAGGAGATTGAATGTTTGAGTTTCCTGAGGCAGATTCCAAAGCCAGAAGACCCAGAACCCCTGACCCATTAGAATAGAAGTCCCCCAAGGTCAGAGAACCACAAAATCACATTATATCACTTTCATTCATTGATAAAGTTATACATTCATTTGGTGCTTTTCACATGACTGAATATAATAACTTATAGAAAGCATTTTGGAAACCTAAAAAGTGCTATAAATGTCAGTTACCCTTACCCTGTAAAGATTTTAGAGATGCTCATCCTATTCACATATGCATACTCTTTGATGCAGAAATCCCATTGCTAGGCAAAGGAGGTCACTGCCAAAAAGGAAGACCCTATATATACCAAAATATTTATAGCAACATTTTTTGGTAGTAGCAAAGAATTAGAAATCAAATAAATGCCTACCAATTGTGAAATAGCATAACAAGTTATGATGCATGGATATAATAAAATATTCTTGTGCTATATAAGAGATGCTATCTGTATAGGAGAGGAAAATGTATTGATGCAAAATGGAATAAGCAGAACCAGAAAAACAATATATACAATGGTGATGAAAAAGGAAATTTTAAAAAGACACAACCATTTTTTTTACTTATTTTTTGAGATAGCTTAATGGATAGGAAGTTGGCCTTGAAACCAAGACCTCATTTACCTCTCATATATATTGATCTTATATATAACTTAACCTTTTATTTTTCTTGAAAACTAATTCTACAAGTTGCAGAAAAGGCACAAGAAATTTTTTTTTTTTTTTTTTTTTTTTTTACCTGAGCTTTTTCTAAGCCAGTAAAATCATAGGTCCTATACCTGTCCTTATTTCATATCACAAGGGGCAGGTTGTCAAGATTGGGAATGATCCATTAGGAAACAATGATGTTATAAGAACAAAATGTATCAACACAAATTTTAAAAAATACAACCAAAAAGTGTCTATCACTGGAGTTAGTCACATTCTTTACAAAGGTGGGGGAAAGGTGAGAAGACTTAACTTCTGTAGAAGACTACAGGATACTATTTCTCCCTATCTTTTGGATAATTTGCCCATTGCTCACTACATATTAGACCTTAATACCTAAAGCATATTGGTAGGGTTACTCTGAATATTAATTGAATAGCAAACACTTTGCCCAGTGTTTGTGAACTTTCAAAACAGTCCCACAGTGGAATATCATCATGACAACTGTTTGTAGCCACTATAGTAATTAGGCATTTTATTAAGTCCCTTCTTGCTACCAGATCCCATGTCACACTAATGAGGGTATCTAATGGTTGTTTATTGCCTTAAATGCATATTTATCCTGACTTGCAAGCATAAGTGTTCTTAGATTTCTCTTGCTCAAAGTGTGTGTGTGTGTGTGTGTGGGGGGGTGTTTTGGTGAAAACATTAAGAAAAGCAATTCTAAATTACATTGATCAGTGCTTTGTAAAATTCTAAGTTCATAGAAGCAACAATAATAATGTAAATAGAAGCAATGATCATCCCTCCTCTAGCTCTATTTTATTTGGGTCTAATCATTAGTGGAATTATGTAATTTAGAATTAACTTTATTTGAAAATACTGCTCCAAAGGTACTTGTCAAATTTGTTCTGCACAGAAAAAAAAAGTCAAGTCTATAAGAACCAAAAGTTCAGTTGTTACCCATAGTCATTATGATTATTAGAAAATCACTAATCTGCCTTTCTGGTCTTGAAACAAATATCCTCTCACCCACAGTCTCTCCTTGGTATTCATAATCTTTTCCTCACCTTGTACTATCACTTCTATGCAGATAACTCCCAAATCTATAATTAAGCTGTTCTATGGTTTCAAACCCGTGTAAATTCAGCTTCCATTAGGACATTTTCATAAATAAGTCCTCCTGGTACCTTTAACTCACCAACTCCAAAACAGAACTCATTCTCTTTCCCCTTAAGTAGGAGCCTCCTTCTGCTTTTGCTGATACTACTATCTGTTCATTCTTTCATACTGGAAACCCTGGCGTTACTATTTTTGGGAATTCCAACTTTCACATGTGCCATCCCTCCACACCACCCCCACATTACTCCCCTTTCTCTATATTTATTGCCTCTCTCCTTCTAAAGCCTTTATAATCAGACTATTTCAATAGTTTCCTCACATATCTAATTGCTTCCACTTTCCGTTCTCTTATCTGTTCTACATATTGCTGGCAGATTTTTGGGCAAGGGAATGATGTGACTCAATCATGAGCCAATAACAAAGACCTTTCTGTGGTCCCATATTGTATTCCAAATAATATTCAATTATTTTTTATACCAAATATTCAAGGCCTTCCACTCTTTCATGCCACTTTATTTTCCCACATTTATTTCACATTATTTCCCTCCATGAGGACTCGCTAGAAGGCTAGTCAGTGATGGTGGATTGTTTGATCATGTAAGAAAACTGGAAAGAGATGAAGGGGTTAAGTTATGAAGAGTTTTAAAAACTGTGACTTTTCCCTCTGACTGGATGGCTCCTCTCAGAACCCCCATCTAAAAAGGGCATCTAAATCTGTCATGTCTCCTTGCTCTGTAGACCACACTCAAGATTTTTCCTATGCCTTTGGAACTCCTCCCCTTTTACATTTTGTCTTTTCACCTATAATAGGAGTGGGAAACATCTGGCCTACCAGTTATATAAGACCCGTCAAATCATTTGCCAAAGTAAACACAGGTGATGATGAACTTAAAGCTAGCCCAACATTCTTCCCTCCAATGATATTATAAATATCTAAATATTTGGTAGAAATCTTTGGTAGAACAAAGGTTCCCCATTAGCAAAGTAAGAGATTATTTATTTGTTAGATATTTGAAGAAGGGAGAGATTAATGACTAAACAAGAAATTGAGAACATTATAAAATGCATTATATTAAATTCAAAAGATTTTGCACAAACCCAATATAGCCAAGATTAGAAGGGAAACAGAAAACTGGGAAACAATTTTTTACAGTCAATATTTCTGATAAAGGCCTCATTTCTAAAATACATAGAACACTGAATCAAATGTATAATTATACAAGTTATTCCCCATTTGGGCAAACATATGAACAGACAATTTTTTAGATGAAGAAATTAAAACTATCTATATTCATATAAAAATGCTGTAAAAAACATTATTGATTAGAAAAATGCAAATTAAAACAACTCTAAGGTACCACCTCACACCTATTGGATGGGCAAAAATGGCAGGAAAAGATAATGATGAATGTTGGAGGGGATGTGGGAAAACTAGGAAACTAATGCATTACTGGCAGAGTTGTGAACCGATCCAACCATGTAGAGAGCAATTTGGAATATGCCCAAAGAGCTATAAAACTGTACATATCCTTTGAGCCTTCAGTGCCACTACTGAGTCTGTAGTCCAAAGAAATCATTAAAAAAAATTTGTAGTAATTCTATTTGTGGTGGCAAAAATGAGTAGATGCCCATCCAATTGGGCAATGGCTGAATAAATTATGATATATGAAAGTAATGGAATATTATTGTTCTATAAATACGATGAACAGGCTGATTTTAGAAAGGCCTGGAAGGATTTACATGAATTAATGCTGAGCAAAACAAACAATCAGATATATAGAAACAGCAAGATTGTGGGATGATCAGCTATGATAGATTTGGTTCTTAGTGGCTCAGTGATCCAAGACAATCCCAATAAACTTTGGATGGAAAATGTCATCCACATTCAAAGAGAGAACTATGGAGACTGGATGTAGATCAACATATATTTATGTTCACTTTTTTTTCCTTTTTCTTCTGTTTTCTTTTTTTCCTCTCATGCTATTTGCCTTTTGTTCTAATTTTTCTCTCCCAACATGATTCATAAGGAAATATGTTAAAAAATGAATTTACATGTGTAAGCAAAAAAAATTAATGATGCCTTTACATGTAACTGGAGAAAATTTTTTTTAAAAGATAATGATCCCCAAAAAGAAGAGGTAAAAGAATATGAAAGAAATACTAAAAGATACTTTTTTTACAAGAGAACTTCTTAAACTTTTTCCACACACGGCCTCTTTTCATCTGAAGAATTTTTAAGCGATCGCAGGTATGTAGGTATATAACAAAGATATACAAATCAAATATTTACTGATAACAAATTATAATTTTATAACCCACACATTCAGTTACACATTCCCATATGGGGTCATGACCCACAATTTAAGAAGTTTTGTTCTACAAGAAGTCTTTTCTGGTTCTCTTTTAATTTTAGTGTCTCTTATCTAAAACTATCCCCAGAAAAGAACAAAGACAAGGACAATATTGATTTTATCATGTTAAATTTAATATACCTTTCCAAAAGCTGTATATAATAGAGATTCATAGTTTTCATGTATAATCCTTTTTTCCTGAGACCTGGAAAAGATTTTACTTTACAAACGTCAGGATCACCCACTACATCCCAGGGCATCTCCAGTTGTCTTGACTTTTGTCCTATCACTGAACTCTGGAAGAGAGATCCAGGCTGATGACTTAAATACAATGTATTTGTAAGTCCAACCATCACCTGTGATGTCATTGGTTCTTTTTGGAAGCAAAAGAAAAACAACAGTATCAAATTGCTTGTGTTTGTAGATAGATTCTTGTAAAAAAAAAACAAAAAAACAAAAATAAATAAATAAATAAATAAAATGTCCTTTGCCCTTCCACAAGTCTTCCCATTCTTCTACATCCATTTTCCAAATCACAATTAAAGTGATTTTTCTTAAAGCAGAAGTCTACTATGTCCTTATTCTCCTTCTCAACATAGTCCAATAACTCCTATTACATCCAGAATTGAATATAAACTACTCCACTTAAAGCCCTTCACAATCCAGACACATTCTACTTTTCTAGCCTCATTACACTTGTTTCCACTTTCTGTTCCTCATTACATTACCTTTCCTTTAGGCTTTATAATAGCTATTTCCCATCCTAGAATGTATTTCTTCCTTGCCTCTGGCTTAAAGACTCTATAACTTTCTTCAAAACTCATCTATATCAGGGCTTCTTAAACTTTTCCCACTCTCACTGGAGAAGTTTTCACTGGAAAAATTTCTACACAACCCAGTTATATAGGTATATAAAACAGGTATACAAATTAAACATTTACTAATAATCATAATTTTGCAACCCCCATATTCAGTTATGAGACCCCATTTGGGGTCTTGACCTTAGTCTGAGAAACTTTGATCTAAAGCACCACTTTAAAAAAATAGCTTTTTATTTTCAAATATATGCAAAGATGGTTTTTAACATTCATTCTTGCAGAATCTTATGTTCCATTTTTTTCTCCTTCCCTCACACATGTTCAGTTATTCTTTACATATTTCCACATTTATGTAAAGCATCACTTTAAAAAAAATGTAGATTTTATTCTCCACATATTAAGACAATTTTTCCCCTCTCTTCCTTTCCCAGATGCTAGGCAATCAGAAGTAGGTTATACATATGACATAATACTACCTTTTACATGAAGCCTTCTTTGATCTCTCCCAACTGCTAGTGCTTTGTTCTCAAAATTACCTTATCTCTTTTGTACATATCTGATATACCGAACCTTTGATAGCTTCAATAGCAGGGATCTTTCCGCTTTTATCCCCTAAAATAGTACCACTTGATTAAAAAGCTTGTTAATTGATCTTTGCCAAATTATTTTTCAGCTTTTATAATAGTAAAGATTTGACAATTTTAATATAAAACTATAGAAAACAAGATCTGATGATTACTTGATCTTATAGTTTTAGCTACAGTTATCTGTGAAGTCTTATGGTTATAATAGATACTATTATAATGGAAGATAAGAATATGTCTGTTAGAGACTCAGTTTAAGAACTGTATTAACCATAAATTAATTCTTTTCTCCTTAGGGAAGGAAAAAAATGATGACCCCTCCTTTCAATCATCAGTTGAAAACAGTAAAGAATATGAAAGTCTAAATGATTCACTTCTCAAGTAAGGTTATAATTTAAAAATTTTTTAAATGTTATATTAATTTTAATATTATATTAATTTTTTAAATCACATGACCAACTTAATAGTTAAACTTCAGTTGATCTGGAGTATTTTTGATCTAGGTGCTCCTCTTCACCTCTCCATAAATTTTTTTCTTTTTCTTTTTCTTTTTCTTTTTTTTTTCCTGAGGCTGGGGTTAAGTGACTTGCCCAGGGTCACACAGCTAGGAAGTGTTAAGTGTCTGAGATCAGATTTGAACTTGAATTCCTCCTGAATTCAGGGCTGGTGCTATATATCCACCTAGCTGCCCCCTCTCCTTAATTTTTCAAAACTTTCTTGCTCAGTCATGATTATTGATGGCTTCCCATAAGTCATCCATCAATGATCTAGCCAACATTCTGGAGATTTATTTTACCTTTTAATAATCTATGGATAGCAATCAGTCTGTTCATCTATTATCCCTCATTCTTACTAGTTGGTTCACATCTTTTTTTTTATCATTCCATAAGGAAGGGAGGATGTAGTACCTCTCCTCACTTCAAATGATGTCTATAGAAAGCCCAGGATGTAATCACAAAGTGTTAATGAAAATGACTGTAAATGTAAATCTAAACCAGGATCCTTTTATTAAGTGTGAATATCTCTCATGTAAAGGAGGGAATAGAGAGTCTGGCTGAGCGAATAAATTAGAAATGCCTCAGGGGACTTTAAAAAGCTACATCTTAGATGACTATATGGTGTTTTAAGTTCAAACATGGAGCTGCCTTTGGAGGGGGGAGAGAAATTCTCTTTCTAACTTTCTCTTTACCATATTGGCACTGTCATTGAGGAGAAAAAGGAGACACCTCATCCAATGGGGAGCAGAGATACAGATATTCACAAATATAGAGAGATGGAAGCCAATTCAAAGAGCTTAATCCCTAGATTAAATTGGGTTGTGGAGAAGAACAGATGGGAAAAATAGATAAGTTTAAGAAAGAGAACTTTTAGGTACTGCAGTAATAGGAACTGTGAATTGTCTTTACCATACCTGTATTCTAAATGTGTGTCTTTTATCATTATATTCTAATTTTGAGCCCTCCTAATTTTTCATTGGGATACATGACTCTGGGATTTCTCTGACATTTTCATCATTTCTCAGGAAGTTCATTACTAGGAAACCTTTACATGATCCCATCAGCCTTCTGACTTGTTCAATTTTTCTACCCTGTTCCTTGATAGCTTCTTCTAGGGTCTGTCTTTATTAGATTATAAGCAATTTGAAGATATTGACTTTTCTTTTCTTTTTTGTATTTGTATTTCTATCATTTAGCGAAGTATCTGGCATATAGTAGGAGCTTAATCAATATTTATTGACTATTGATGGATCCCATTCTTTCTGTTGAACGAATATTTGTGGGAAAGCACCTCATAGGTTTATAGAAGGAGCTTAAAAAAAAAAAGCACAGTTGTTCTTACTTTTGTGTAGGTAAAGTAGGGGAAAGACAACTCTTTGTTTAGTACTGTATATGTGAAGGAAGATATGACTGTTGATTTCTGAAGAAAATGTTGCTGTACCTGTTTAAGGGACTTAATGAATTCTCCCATTCATGGGAGAAACAAGGATATCAAGAAGGTCAGAAAATCAAGAGAAATAGGCATGGACTTTTGAATGGTTATTGTGACTTTCAGAAGCCCAGAATTGTAAGAGAAGTTGCCCCCCCCCCCAACATGTCCCTAATTTTCAGCTTGCTTCACTAAGACTGCTAAGGATTTCTCTTGAATGAATGAGATAATTCCTTCTCCTGGTTTGAACTGAGATTTTTTTTTTCACTTCCAGCCGAAGAGTTATGACTTCCACTAGTTCTAGCAGGTTCTTGACTTTTCCTTCAAAAACTGTCTTGACTATAGTCACATCCACAGCAGATTAATAATAATAATAATAAAAAACTAGAGCAGCATTCTTTTAAAAATATATGTATATTTTTATTATAGCTTTTTATTTACAAAACATATACATGGTTAATTTTTTCAGCATTGACTCTTGCAAAATTTTCTCTTCCAAAATTTCCCCTACTTCCCCCCACCCCCTTCCCTAGATGGCAGGTTGTAAAGGACTAGAACTGAGAAGATGCACTTAACTGAGATAACCTAGCACTTAAGGCTAATTACCAATTGGACAATTCTCTATTAACATATGCTTGGAGAATGACCCTCCCTAACTATTCTGTGCTGGCTCAATTGGTGGGTGTGGACAAAGAAGGAAAAGAGAGAGATGAGAGGGTGGAGTAGCATATGCAGGATCATTCTGTGGTGGTGGAGTGAAAGGAAGGAGGTGTGTAGATTCCTATATCTAATCCCCTGACAGTGATCCCAAAAGACCAAGAATAAAGACTTTTGCTTATCCTGACTCCGGATGATTCTAAGATATACAGGGTCACAACAGCAGGTAGTCCAATACATGTTAAATATGTTAAAATATATGTTAAATGCAATGCATATTTATACAGTTATCTTGTTGCACAAGAAAAATCGATCTAGGAAGAAAAAAAACCTGAGAAGGAAAACAAAAATGCAAGCAAACAATAACAGAAAGAGTGAAAATGCTATGTTGTTTTCCACACCCAGCTCTATAGTCTTCTCTCTGGGTGTAGAAGGCTCTCTTCATCTCTGAACAATTGGAACTGATTTGGTTCATCTCATTGTTGAAGAGAACCACGTCCATGATCATCATATAGTATTGTTGTTGAAGTGTATAATGATCTACTGGTCCTGCTTATTTCACTCAGCATCAGTTCATGTCTCTCCAGGCCTTTCAGAAATCATCCTGCTGGTCATTTCTTACAGAACAATAATATTCCATAACCTTCATATACTATTTTACCCAACCATTCTCCAATTAATGGGCATTCATTCAGTTTCCAGTTCCTTCCCACTACAAAAAGGGCTGCCACAAACATTTTTGCACATGTAGGTCCTTTTCCCTTTAAGATCTCTTTGGGATGTAAGTAACACTGCTGGATCAAAGGGCATGCACAGTATGATAACTTTTTGAGCATAGTTCCAAATTAGAGCAGTATTCTTTTTAAAAATGTATTTTTCCTTTATAAACCGCTAGATTAAGAATTGTGTATTCACTTATGTATTGAAAGGATGATTTGATTTACAAATTTACTCAGTAAATTAACTCGTTTACTATATGAATATTAAGCAATTTGTGGAATATCTCCAATTTCTATTTGTTTTCTTTAGATTGATGAGTTTATTTATCATGTAGTATTTAAATAGTCATTTGTGTAACTAACATTTGGTGGGGAGGGGCTAAACCAATAAGCATAAATTAAGGCTTATCCTTCTTCTTAGGAACGATCAGTGAAGCAATTTTTCTTATAAACCTAGACCTGTAATTCTAGATAAGAGATATTTGTTAAGTGGCAGATATCTATCTATCTATCTATCTATCCATCCATCTATCTATCTATCTATCTATCTATCTAGAGACAGACTGAGGATCCAACCCGTAAATACAAGTTGGGGGAAGTATAGGGAAAGGAAATATAAGGAGAGAATTATTATAGATTTCTTGTATATTTTTCCTCATTTATCAATCAATAAGCAATTATTAAACACTTAGTAAGTAATAGGAATACAAAGAAAAGGTGAAAACAGCTCTGACCCCAAGGATTTCATATTAGAATGGGAGAAACAACATATACATAGTTACATTAATGCAGTGGCTATAACAGTTAGCAGGAGGACTACTCTGATGTTTCAGGTTTCTTTGTAAAGGTATGATCCATAATAAATTCCTCGACTGATGTGTAAAATAGGCATATAAAGAATATAGAGGCTCCGTTGGCGTGAAGATTGCAAATCAGTCAACCATAATTGACGTCACGACAAATTTGAGCAACTGAAGAGAAGGCAGTTAGGGTGTCGGAAGTTTAGTGTATAGCTAGAAGCAACCCTGTTAAGGTCTGGATAATTAAACAGATGCCAAGTAAAGATCCAAAGTTTCATTAGGCAGAGATGTTAGAGGGTACAGGGAGGTCAATGAATGAATGATTAATAATTTTTATTAGTGGGTGGGTTTTGCGTAGGTTGGTCATTAGGTTTTTTTGGTTGAATTACAACAATGGTTTTTCATGCCATAGGTTATGGTTAGTTAGAGTCCATACTAAAATTATAATGGAAATGATAGTAATTTTTTAATTGTCTTTGTTACAGATTTTTGGGTTTGTTGCTTTTGCTTCTAAGCCATCTCCAGTATATGGAGGCTTAGGTCTTGTAGCTAGTGGGGGTGTTGGGTGTGCGATTGTTGTAAGTTTAAATAGTACTTTTTTACAGAATAGATAGAAAATAGCCTTCTTTATGGAAGACCTCCTGCAGGAAGGTATGTTTGAGTTACAGTATGAATAACATTTTAAAGAAAGTTAACAATCCTAAAAGGCAGAAGTGAGAAGGAAGAATTTCCTACAGGAAATGGCCATTCAAAGGTAAAGCGTTGGGAGATGGAGCATTGTGTAGGAATAACAACAAATAAGCCAAAGTGGCTGGATTGCAAAGTCAATGGAAAGGAGTAATGAGATACAGGAAAGAACCAGGCTGTAAGGAGCTTTAAATGTTCTCCCCTTACCTCCACACCCAAAAAAAGGGATGTAAACTTGATCTAAAGGTAATTGGAAACTATTGAAGGTTACTGAATTGGGGCAGAGGATAACATAGATCTGGGTTTTAAGGGGAAAAAATCACTTGGGATCCAGCTGTGTGGAGAATGGGATTGCTATGGGGAGAGACTTGATTCTGGAAAGTCACTTTGCAGACTGTTGCAATTCATTAGGCAAGAGGTGATGGGAGACATGAATTGTGTACAAATCATCCTTGGTAATACACTTACTTCTGCTTACCTTTCATTTCTCCATTAGTTTTGGATTCATCTACAAATTTGATACTTTAGTGATTTTGGCTGTGTCAGGAAGGATGCTTTCTGCTGAGACTGATTAGAAAAATTCCTTATTGAAAGGGAGTTCCTCCAAATTCTCCTATTTGCAAATGACAATGTTTTTATAGCCTAGACTATAGGGTGTAGTGTTTCTAGTTTAGTTATAAGAGTAAGTTCATAATAATGATGAAATGATCTTGAGCAGGTATAAGACAGTGGTAAACAAACACCTTGCCTCTGTCTTATCCCTAAGGGACGGAGAATAATCCAGTGACTTGTGATAAAGAGATGAGAACTCATACCTCTCAACCTTCAATGCTGCTTTTCCTCAGTAGACAGATTTCTCCATTTATATGTATTTTATTGATTAGGGAGCTTAGGAAAGTACTTTACCATCACACTTTTCTAGGACCACTATTGTGTGAACTACTTAGCAGCTCCCAGCAGTTTCAGATATAAACTTTAAATGAAGTCTGCAGCCAATTGAACACTTAAAAAATGAGTTGCCTTTTAATGGTACCAAGTGGAAGAAAAATGCTATTGATGTTTAAATCTGAAGAGTCATTCTTAGCTGTGTTTCTATTTGCAACTTCTATTGATTTTCAGCAAGTGAAAATAAATGACAATTTATCGCTACAGAGCAGGGTAAATAGATGGATGAGCTTTGGGGAAAATGACCTGGTTGATAAGTAGATATAAAGCCAAACAATTCATTGTTTGTTTGAATGTAAAATGTGCTCTGCTAAACTGGAACATCCCAGGGGGAAAAAGACATGAGAACCCCCCCCAAAAAAACTAATGACTACAACTTGTATTTTTGCTGTATTGTTTCAGAACTTCCTGGTGTTCCTGCTAGGAAAATCATTCAATCTTCATCCAATGTTCTTAGAATCCCTGTTGTTTTGTCTGAGAGCAGAATGACTTTGGTATCAGCCCCTTACTAAAATAATACTAATGTAGTCTTTAAAAGACATTAAAATGTGAATAAGTATTGGTTTTAGAACCAGGAATATCTGAGTTCAGTCTTATTTTTGACATATTAGTTGTATGATCCTGGACATATCATTTGACCTCTTTATCTTCTTGGCTACTCTCTAAGAAAGAAGTTCTAAACATGGTCTGTGGATGGATTTCAGTAAGTCTGTGAATTTGGATAGAAAAAAAAATGACATCTTAATTTTGACTGCCCTGTAACTGAAATTTAGTAATTTGTCTCATTGTTTACAAACATTACTCTCAAAAGGATCTACAGACTTCACCAGCCTGCTAAAGGGGACCACGATACCCAAAAGATCAATAACTCTAAGACTATCTAGACTTGTAAGAAAATGACCTGCTTTTCTATATCAATGACATCAAAGGTTCAGTTCTATTTCTATTAATTTTATTTATTTTTTTTTCTTTAACATTTTTCTCAATGAACAAAAATCCATTTTCTATTCCTCTCACTTTTTTTCTCATGGGGGAAAAAGGAAGGAAATACCTTATAACAAATCTCTATTCTTATCAAAACCTTGTCAAAAATATCTTCCAATAAGTCTTTTTCCTATAAGAAGCCTTATTTAGGGCAGCAAGGTGGCACAGTGAATAAAATACTAGTTTTGGAGTCAGGAGTACCTGAGTTCAAATCTAGCTTCAGACATGTAGTAGTTGAGTAACCCTAAGTCACACAAGTCATTTAACTCTGTGAATGTCCACCTAGCTACCAAGGACCCCATTCTAGGGAGATACAAGGACCAAAATTAATTTTGTTCCTGTCTTCAAGGAGCTTATATTCTTCTTGAGAGATATGAGTTCTGAGTTTCATCATCACAGATCACAGATGACTTATTTGCCATCCTTTGGGATGTTTATTATTTTATATATAAAATATATAATTATATTATACACACACACACACACACATATATATATATATATATATATATGTATATATATATATATAACAATACATACATGACAACTCATAGACTTTAATACAAAAAAAAGTACAAATTAATTTCTGGGTTCCTGGTGTGAGAAATCACTTATAACTGGAGAAACTGGGAAAGGCTTTTTTATGAGGCTTTTGAGTTGAGTCTTAATAGAGCCCATGGTCATTTTCCATCACAGGCTGGTTCCTTTTAATATCTTAGAAAAATACCACTCACTTTCTCAATCCACAGACAGAATAATCTTCCTAGGATCCCAGTTGTTTGCAACATAATACTTATTTAAATGGAAATCTCGAAAGTTTCCTTTGTTCAGCCCCTCCTGTCTCAATAGCCTGAATTGGTAAATCCACTGAACTGGTATAATATATTCATTTAAGAGAACTAGGTGAGCTTGTATGATCTTAGGAGCAGGCCCTGCTCTGATGCTGCCTCAGATTGCTCTGCTTCTCCTAATTAATGGTTGGAGCCATTTTAAACAGCTGACTGCAATGGCTGCTCTGTCAGTGAACAGAGGAATAAGTGATAGGAAAGAAGTCAGGCGTTAAGTTAAGAAATGCCCCAAAAGGAAGACTTGCATGGGTGGGGAAAAGGGATAGTAAAATGGTGGATGGAAGGATAAGTAATTCCTAGCTAAACAGGAGCCACAACTCTAGGGAAGTCAAGAGGCTTTAGACTAAGGATTCTGCTCTATGTTCGCTGAGCTAACAGAACTCAGGATTTCCTTTTATAGATACATTTTAGCTTCCAACAATTTCCTTGCTTTGCTGCTCTCTGATCAGTAATTAATTTAACTGCTTACCTCAGCCCACTACAACCATCTGGGTTCTGCAAGCCTTGTGATAACCAGAACAATCTGACTTTTCAGTTTATATCTCCTCTTCCCCCTGCTTCCTCTGCCTCAGGGGGAAATTGCCTCTTCTCTCCCTTCCTCTGTTGGCCTACTAATAATCATCATGGGGGGCTTGGGTGAAGAAAACGTCTTTTGTAATCAAGTTCTGCATGTCCCCCCAAACAAAAAACTGCCATAAACATTCTCTTAGCCTTCTGGGGAAAAAAAAAAGCAAGGCACATTTGAGAGACTAAGGCAGCCAACTCCTGGGAGCAGTTGGAAGCAGCAGTCCAGACCCTAGAAAAAAATTTTGTAATTTTTTTTTGAAAAGGCCAAGCATCTCCCATAATTTATGAACCAGTGCCAGTTATTTATGGGCCTCTATCCCTAGCTTTGCACCTTGGACCAAGCCCAGGTAGCCTTTGTTATATTCTTTCATTTGCCTTGTTGCCTCTTAGGGTTCCAACTCCCTATCATTAAATACTGGGAAGGGACCTTATTGTGTGATCCATGGGAAATTACTTAAACTTTCTGTTCCTTAATTTCCTTATCTGTAAAATGAGGGAGTTAGACTTAATGCTCTCTAGAGTTCCCCTCCAGCTATAAGTCTTATGATTTTATGATTTTCCAGCAGTTTTGCTCCACCCCACAATCAAATTCTGGAGCTATCTAGTAAAAGTCACATACAGCTACCAATATACTTATTTGGCAATGTGTCTTGCCTTTTTTCATGGCCAGTCTTGTGGTAGATCACACTCCCAGCCTACCTATGAAGAACTGTTTGCAAGAGTGAGGAGGAATCAGGGAAGCTTGGAGAGTATCATGTCTTTTCCCACTGATTCCTTCTATTACCATACATGGAGTTTCTTAGTCACCCACTGATTAGCCTGCCATAATTCTATGTCAAATAAGGGGAAAAGAAAGCCCTCAACCCAATCCTTATCCTTGGAGAAATCACAGTTCCTTTTTATGCCACAATCTATCTCTTTTTGATTGTTGAAATTGAACCACCAGGACTCCGATTATTGTGGGAACACACTATTGTGAGTTTTGGGATCCTCTATGAACTTTTTGGATTAAGAGCTTTGCCATAAAGAGTGAAGAGAATTGGTAGGAAACCAATCTGATCTGGACCAATGACTTGACAGACTAAATTTAGTCTGAAGAAGATTAATGGTCTTATTGGGGCTGAATAAGAAACATAATTTAAAGAACTGAAATAAAATAATCCATTCCTCCATTTTTCTACTAGTATTGGCAATTAGCTGACTGAGGAAAGGTCAATTTTCACTCCCTTTATGGTCAGAAACATTGATCAACATAGTATCTATTGCTACCAGCCTTAAAGTTCAGCCAGTTCCTACATCAGTACTCCTTCCCCATAGTATGACAAGTAGCATGAATAAGACAAAAAAAAAAAAAAAAAAAAAAGTTGCCTCCGCAAAGGTCATTTGTTTTTTCAATCCAATTGCTTCCAGATGCCTCAATCCTGGCCAGTTGAACTTGTCAGGATTGACCAGGAAGGCAATAAGCATGAGGAATTTTTTGGAAGAAGTTATTATTCAGAATATTTACAATTCTTGGCAAAGAGCTACAAGGACAGAACATGTTAAATACTATTGTATTGGGCAAATATTTATGTGCCTACTATGAACAAAGCCATTATGATAGATATGGAGATTCAGAGACAAAATAGTCCTTGCCAGCAAAGAGCTTATTCCACAAAACTGAAAACAATCCTTTTCTCTAATTGGGCTTACATTTTACTGTGGGACTTTTTTTTTTCATAATTTTTATCATGTATATTCACATTAGGAGGAAGCCAATGGATGGGGTTGCTGAGAGGATGGATAAAAGAGTCCACACCATTAATCTGAGCAGATCTTTGGTAGTGGGGATGGCACTATTGAGAGAGAAAACCTGAATTTTACATCCAAGCTACTCTCTGAAGCAAGCTGGGTGGTGCATTGATTACTCTGACCTTTTTATTTTAGTTATATCTCTTGATATCTTTAAGTGGATATTATTACAGTTTTATCCCTGGTAGAGGCCCCTGGTTGAATTCGTAGCAGAATTCTTTAAATCACTTATTGCATCCAATCAGAAGGTCAAGTTATGAAGCTAACCTCCAAGTTTCCCCTATAAAAAAAAATTTATTTGAAATGGTCAAAGGATTTGGACAATTTTCAGATGAAAAAATTAAAACCATTTCTAGTCATATGAAAAAATGCCTTAAATCACTATTGATCAGAGAAATGCAAAGTAATACAACTTTGAGGTACCCCTACAAACCTCTTAGATTGGCTAAAATGACAGGATAAAATAATGACAAATGTTGGAGAGGATATGGGAGAATTGGGACACTAAACATTGTTGGTGGAATCGTGAACTAATCCAACCATTTTTGGAGAGTAACTGAGAATTATGCCCAACGGGCTATCAAATTGTGTGTACCCTTTGATCCAGCCGCACCTCCACTGAGTCTGTATCTCAAAAAAGATCATTAAAAAGGGGAAAAGGATATGTGCAAAAATGTTTATAGAAGCCCTTTTTATAGTGGTAAAGAACTGGAAATTGAGTGAATGCCTAAATTTGGAAAATGACTGAATAAGTTATGATACATGAATTTTATGGATTATTATTGTTCCATAAGAAACAATCAGCAAGCTGACTTCAGAAAGATTTCAGAAAGGCCTGGAAAGTTATAGGAACTGATGCTAAGTGAGGTGAGAAGAACCAAGAGAACACTGTACACAGCAACAATAAGATTATGTGATCACCAACTCTGATGGACATGGTTCTTTTCAATAATGAGTGATTCAGAATATATCCTCATACAGTATCGTTGCTGAAGTATATAATGATCTCCTGGTTCTGCTCATTTCATTCAGCATCAGTTCATGTAAGTCTCTCCAAGCCTCTCTGTATTCATTCCGCTGGTCATTTCTTTCTTTTTTATTATTATAGCTTTTTATTGACAGAACATATGCATGGATTTTTTTTACAACATTATCCCTTGCACTGACTTCAGTCTGACTTTTCCCTTCCCTCCCTCCATCCCTTCCCCTAGATGGCAGGCGGTCTTATACATGTTAAATATATTATAGTATATCCTAGATACAATATATGTGTGCAGAACTGAATTTCTTGTTGCACAGGAAGAATTGGATTCAGAAGGTAAAAATAACTTGGGAAGAAAAACAAAAATGCAAACAGTTCACATTCATTTCCCAGTGTTCCTTCTCTGGGTGTAGCTGATTCTATCCATCATTGATCAATTGGAACTGAATTAGATCTTCTCTTTATTGAAGATATCCACTTCCATCAGCATACATCCTCATACAGTATCATTGTTGAAGTGTATAATGATCTCCTGGTTCTGCTCATTTCACTCAGCACCAGTTCATGCCAGTCTCTCCAGGCCTTTCTGTATTCCTCCTGCTGGTCATTTCTTACAGAACAATAATATTCCATAACTTTCATATACCATAATTTACCCAACCATTCTCCAATTGATGGGCATCCATTCATTTTCCAGTTTCTAGCCACTACAAAAAGGGCTGCCACAAACATTTTGGCACATACAGGTCCCTTTCCCTTCTTTAGTATTTCTTTGAGATATAAGCCCAGTAGTAGAACTGCTGGATCAAAGGGTATGCACACTTTGATAACTTTTTGGGCATAATTCCAGATTGCTCTCCAGAATGGTTGGATTTGTTCACAACTCCACCAACAATGTATCAGTGTCCCAGTTTTCTCGCATCCCCTCCAACATTTGTCATTATCTTTTTCCTGTTATCTTAGACAATCTGACAAGTGTGTAGTGGTATCTCAGAGTGATCTTAATTTGCATTTCTCTGATCAATAGTGATTTGGAACACTTTCATATGAGTGGAAATAATTTCAATTTCATCATCTGAAAATTGTGTGTTCATATCCTTTGACCATTTATCAATTGGGGAATTGCTTGATTTCTTATAAATTAGAGTCAATTCTCTATTTATTTTGGAGATGAGGCCTTTATCAGAATCTTTAATTGTCAAAATGTTTTCCCAGTTTATTGCTTCCCTTCTAATCATGTTTGCATTCGTTTTGTTTGTAAAAAAAGCCTTTTAATTTTATATAATAAAATTTTTCTATTTTTTGATCAATATTGATCTCTAGTTCTTCTTTAGTCATAAATTCCTTCCTCCTTCACAAGCCTGAGAGGTAAACTATCCTATGCTCCTCTAATTTGACTGTGTTAAGTGTGGGCCTATGTTTAGTTTCTGATATACTAATTTCCAGTTTTCCCAGCAGTTTTTGTCAAATAGTGAATTCTTATCCCAAAAGTTGAGATCTTTGGGTTTGTCAAACACTAGATTGCTATAGTTTTGGGACTATATATAGTCATAGAACTATTTTGTCCTGTGAACCTAACCTATTCCACTGATGAACTAGTCTATTTCTTAGCCAATACCAAATGGTTTTGGTGACTGATGCTTTATAATATAGTTTTAGATCAGGTACAGCTAGGCCGCCTACATTTGATTTGATTTTTTTTTTATTAGTTTCCTTGAAATTCTTGACCTTTTGTTCTTCCATACGAATTTTGTTGTTATTTTTTTCTAGGTCATTAAAATAGTTTCTTGGGAGTCTGATTGGTATAGCACTAAATAAATAGATTAGTTTAGGTTGTACTATCATCTTTATTATATTCGCTCAGCCTATCCAAGAGCACTTAATATTTTTCCAATTGTTTAAATCTGACTTTATTTGTGTGGAAAGTGTTTTGCAGTTTTGCTCACATAGTTCCTGACTTTCCTTTGGCAGATATATTCCCAGATATTTTATGCTATTGACAGTTATTCTGAATGGAATTTCTTTTTGTATCTCTTGCTGTTGTATTTTGTTGTTGAGGATTTATGTGGATTTATTTTGTATCCTGCAACTTTGCTAAAGTTGTAGATTATTTCTAATAGCTTTTTAGTAGACTCTCCAAGGTTCTCTAAGTATACCATCATATCATCTGCAAAGAGTGATAATTTGGTATCCTTATTATCTACTCTAATTCCTTTAATCTTTTTCTCAACTCTTATTGCTGAAGCTAGTGTTTCTAATACAATATTGAATAGTAATGGTGATAGTGGGCAACCTTGTTTCACTAATGATATTATTGGGAATGGTTCCAGTTTATCCCCATTACATATGATGCTTACTGATGGTTTTAAATAGATGCTCCTGACTATTTTAAGAAAAAGTCCATTTATTCCTATACTCTCAAGTGTTTTTAATAGAAATCTATGTTAGGTTTTATCAAATGCTTTTTCTGTGTCTATTGAGATGATTATATGGTTTTTGTTAATTTGGTAATTTATATAGTCAATTATGCTAATAGTTTTTCTAATATTGAACCAGCCAATAGGGTCATATTCTGTTTTGACTTTGCAGGGTAATATATTTCTATACTATAGGCCTATTGCACTTTTTGGACTAAAGAGCTATATCATAAAGAGTGAAGACAATTGACAGAAACCCACTCTGGTCTGGACTAGCACATTAGACTTAGTCCCTCTGGATCTGAATAAGAAAATAATTTAAAGAGCTTAGTATAAAATAATCCACTTCTCTATGGTCCTAGTACAACTTGAAGAGTGATAGTATTATCTACAAAAATAGGGAAATTAGAGGGGAAAATGAGTACTTATTGGTATCTATTGAGTTTGAGATGTTCATGAAACTTTTGTGGGGAGATATCTAGTGGGCAGGTGATAACATGCAACTGAAGTTTAGGAATATATTTTTGAAGTCATCTGTTTAGAGATGACTTCAACCCAAGGGAGCTGATAGGAGTCATATTGTTAGAGATGAGTTAAGTCCATGGGGACAATATGAGATCTCCAGTTGGGAGAGACAGATGTCCCAGGTCAGAACTCTGAAATACACAAATTAATGAAGTAGAAGATTGATAATGATCCAAAAACAGATACTAAAAAATAGCAGACATAGAAGAAACAAGAAAGAGCAATGCTATAGAAGCCAAGGAAGGAAGTAGTGCCTTGAAGGTAGGAGTAGTACAATTAATCAATAATAATTAAGTACTTGCTCTGTTTGGGGGCAGTGAGGTACCTCAGTGAATAGAGTACTGGGCTTGGAGTCAGGAGTACTCATCTTTATGAGTTCAAATCTGGCTTCAGATATACTTATTAGCTGTGTAGCCCTGGGCTGTTCACTTAACTGTATTTCTTCATCTATCAAATAAATAGGAAAAGGAAATGGCAAACCACTCTAGTATCTTTGCCAGAAGAGTTGGACATTAACTGAAAAATCTCTCTGTGGAAGTAATTTGGAACATTTCCTCTCCCCTTGATGAGAGATAGGAAAGAGGGAACCTCGTTGGTCGGTGCAAAGATAGTCCCATGACGGTACAGTGTCCCCTGTAAATGAATTTTCAGGCCCAAAAACCTAGATTGATGAAAAGGTTTATTGTAGGGATTTGGAAGTAAAGTTGAAGGTAGAAAGACTCCAGGGCCAAAGGTGGTCACTGGGCGGGCAGGAGCCCTTACATGGCCAAAAGGATACCATGTTGGGGGGAAAGGTTCCTGCCAAGAGAGAGCTCTAGTCTGGCTCTTTTATAACTAAAAGGGGCTTGTGGATGATACCCCAAGTTCTTGGCGGGCTTTCAGCCAGGGTCAGCATTGAATAGAATTCAATGGGTTTAAACTGTGGGGGTTGGAAAACTCAAGTTAGTTCAGATCCGGTGGGGGCTAGGCCGGGATATCATTGGAATTCAAAAGGGTGCTTTTTGACCAGGATTTGTGAATCAAAGGTTAACCCTGGGGGTTGGGGAATCAGAAAGGAATCTTAAAGGGACCTCAACCCCTATTACCCTTAAAAATACTGAGAAAACACTTAATAATTAACAATTTTCCTAATCTGAAATGAACATTTATTTAGAGTTTATCAGGCAGTGTGTTAAGTACTTTACAATCATCTCATTTTATCCTCCCAGCAATCCTGTGAAGTAGATGGTATTATTATCCCCATTTACAGAGGAAGAAATAGAGGCAAACAGAGGTTAAGCAGCTCTTAATGGTCTGAGGCTGGATTTGAACTCAGCTCTTCTGACTCAAGATCCAGCACTTTTTCTACTGTATCATTCTTAAGAACAACTTTATAAATCTTGATTTCTCAATTCTAAAACAATATTACTAACTAAAATCTTTTGATGTCATTCTTATCAAAGATCTAACTAGTTTCTCACTCCCAAGCCCTGCCCCTCTTTCTGATCTGCCCAGAATACTCCCCTTAAGTGATTCCACAGGGCAAGGAATCTTTGCTTGATCCACTTAAGAGATATCACTTTCTTTCCCTATACCTTTTTTCCTTTAGGATAATGGTCATACTAGGAGAAGAAAGCAGTGTTTGTTTACTTCAGTTAATAGAAGCGGTTCTTAATTTTGCTTCTGGACAGTTAGAAAGGAGGATCCATAAAATGAGTGGTTAAAGAGAGATTGAATGATTTTCAGAAAGTTGTTCTCATAGAATGTGCTGAAAGCTGAAATTGTTCCAATCAATTATTCTATTTGATGAAGCAAATTTTAACTGGATTTTTACATTGAGCTCTGTAATTGTTTGATCTTATTATGGAATTCTGTCTTTTGTTTGGATTATCAATTGTTCATTTTGGCTTTCAATGAATGGCCAATAGCTCCAGTTTAAGCTTCTATGGGTCATTGTTAAATTTTGATGGTTTAGGATGATTATAAATAGCAGTTGCTTTTTGTTCTGACCAGCAACTGAGGAGCTTCCCCTCTTATATTGATATTTTTTCTGATGATAAATTGATCCATCTTTTGTGTCAAGTCTTATCTAGCCATTAATCATTGAATAGCTCTGGCCTCAGACAAACTGAGACTTGGGAAAGACCTTAATTTAGGAGACCAAGGTCATCCACTGCATTCTGAGCCATCTTCAGGTATCTTGATCTTTGTCTTGCTACTGGACTTCTATGCGTCTGGAGGAAGGAGTAAGACTAATGACTTTGCACAGCTCTACCTTATTCCTGTCCAATTCATAAGCAAGTTAGGATACTAAGAAAATAAAGGACAAGCAATCATAACTTATAATTCCAAAATGGCTTGTGTTGTTCTCTTTCAAAATCAAGGGTAATTCTGCCAGTTTTTGATTTTTTTTTTTTAAGAGAAATACTTAGGTTAGGATAGAGTAAGTTAATTAAAAATAATCCTGGCAAATTTGCATCTAAAATGTACTATAGAATTTTCCACTTCTTTGCCAGGTATGATTCTAAAAGCTGGGAATATGGAGAAATGCAAAAAATGTAAAAATAACCCCTGCCTTCAAGAACTTACTTTTTAATTAGAGAAAGGGAAAATAAAGTGATATATGCAAGAAACCTATGGAGTAGAGGGAAGATTACCTTAGAAATGAAGTCTCAAGTACCTTCTGAAGAAGTAGTTGAGCTGAGACCTAAAGAAAGCTAGAAATGGTAAGGCTGAACAAGAAGAGCATGTCAAATATGGAAATTAGCTAGGGCCAAGAGGAGGAAGTATTATGCATGGAGTGTGAAAATGAGAGTACCTTTATTTGCTTGAGTCCCCAATTATCCAGATAACCAAGAAGGACTGTATGAGGATTGACCATATTAGCTAAGGTACAGTTAGTTTTACATGTAATAATCCTTTCTAGTGACCAAGAATAAACTTGATGGACATACAGAAAATCAACAAATCAAAGACCAATTAAGCTCATACCAGCCTTGAAGCATACTCTGAGCTATTTGTATGCACCTTCAAAGAGATATCCTTATCTTCAGAGACTTCCCTATTTATTAGTGATGGGACTCTCAAACACATCCTGGTTTATGGTTTTTGGAGACATTCACTCATCTTATTATTAGTGTTCACATCTTGAACTGTTGGGCTTATTTGTGTATCACTCCTCCTTTAGAATCTCCCCCTCCCTTTGGAGGATTCTCACTTTTCTCCCCAAATTCTCTTGCCTGCCTTTGTTTGAAAAATACAAATATCTCACTCTTTCCAACTAGGTTTTAAACCTTGAGTCAATGCTCTTACCTGTTTCAGCTTACAAACTCCCTCTTTTTGTCAATAAATGCATTTATATTTTCTGTAAACTGTGATCAGACTCTGGTTCATTCCAGAGCCCCCATTTTGAACATGGAGTTTCTTCCATTTAATTGGAGGATATCAAGTGTGCCCATATTACTGGATCATGTAGAGGGGAGAAAAAGTATGAGAGGTCTACAAGGACAGGAAAGAGTCAGATTGTCAAGAACTCCAAACAAAAGACTCCATATGTGATCATGCAGATAATAGGGAACCACTGAATTTTATTGATTAAGAGGAATAATATAGTGACACCTGCACTTTTGGAAAATCACTCTGGCAGCTGAATGGAGGACAGAATTGATACAAGATCAACTAGAGAATTATCACAGTAATTCAGGCAAGAGGTGGTGCTAGGATAATGGCTATGTGAGTAGAGAGAAGAGAATGTATATATGAAAGATGTTTCAGTGGTAGAAATTAAAAGACTTCATATTTGATTATATATGTCTGGTGTATAAGACCGAGCAATTGAGGATGAGATAAGATTTGGCAACCAAAAACTGCAGGAGGTCAAATGGAATGATAAATGAGAAAAGCTATTATATTTATCAGTTACAATACCAATGATGATATATCATTTATCGTTATGATATGATACCTTGAAGAGCCAAACAATGAAGTGTCTGTGCTAAATACTAGGAATACAAAAAAAGAAGAAGAAAGGAGACAGTTTTAATCCTCAAAAAATTTACAATTAATAGAGAAGACAATATACAAAAGGAAGCTGAAAAGATAGTGGGTAAGGAACCCACTTATTGACTGAATACAGAAGAAATATCCAGATGGGAAATGAATACTCTACTTGAATAGAGGTTCTGTCTGGAGGAGCTCCTAACTCACCCCTCTTAAGAGAGAAGGACCAAAGATGTAGGTATTGAGGTTGGGAAAGGGAAACCCCAAAAGCTTGGAATAACAGACTAGTGTCACAAAGTGTCTCAAAAGAATTTGCAGACTTGAACTCATTTTCTAGTCAAGGGACAAAATTTTATTGTAATTGTAATGCCATTGCAAGCAGGCTAAGTTCCAAAAGAAATTAGCAAAGTCCTAAGAGAGGAGACCCCTTTATCCAACTTTCTATCATTGATCTGATAATTCTGTGGTCCAGAGGAGTGGTCTCTGGAATTTTGTTATCACTGACTTACAGATTATCTATCTGACAGTCAGCAATGAATTGAGGAATGGCTCCAGAATTTGGTTCTTAATGACCAAATTATCAGTCATATATGAATTGAGGAGTGGTCTATTCAGAATCAGACAGATTCAGATCAGACAGATCCCAATCTTAGATTGGGAGTGTGGGAAATCCCTGAGGATTACTTACTTAATGTTAGAACAGAAGTCCCCCTAAAATTAGGGGACCTCAAATGCTATATTACATCATATGTGGTACTGTAATTTGTGAGTTCAACTGTGAGATCTTGCTGGATGATGAAGTTTCTTGAGGGAAGATGGAGTGATCCAGAAGAATGCAGTGAATGGGAAACAAAGGGAGAATACATGTCAAGTGGTGGGAGTACAAAGATAAAAGGCAAGGGATGAAGACAGGAGTGGAAAATAGCAAAAATGGATGTAGATGATTATTTCTAGGAATGTGGCAATAAAAGGTATGGTAGGGCCAATGGAAGGGGTTTTTGTTTGCTTGCTTTTATAAGGATGGGATAGACCTAATTATATTAATAAAACAAAAGAAAACTGTGTGGGTAGGATGAAAGGCTGCTTAGTGAAAGAGGTAGAGGGAAAGTCTATGAATGTCAGGAGGAAATAAGAAGAATACCAATTCCTGGCTCAGTGTGTCAGGAACATGAAAAAAGGAGTAGCTAGCACTGGAAAGTCTGTGTGGACAGCAATGCTACATCTTCAAGAAGAGCTAGATTTCCACTGCGATCTCTGCTTCTGAATTTTATTCAGGTTTTTTTTTTTTTTAAATAAGAGTTTAATATTTTAAAAGTACATTTGACCTCAGTTATGATTTTATCTTTCTAAATAGTCCTGGGACACAACTGAGAGCCTGGATGTCTCGTTCCTTTTTGTTGTTGTTGTTGTTCTGTTTCTCATGTCCAGCAAAAATAGAGAAAAGAAATTATGTTCTTGAAACATGACCCACTTCTCCCCTTTCTTCTTCTGTCTTGAGGCCAAGTTTTTCCCTTAGAGATACATCAGCAGCTCCTTAGAGGATTTCTTAGCTTTCAGTAACCTCAATGCATAAGGAAAAGGTGGAATTGGGCCAATTAAAGTTCCTAGAGTTTATATTTTGAATAAATTCCCAAGGGAAGGGGGAAGAGAGAGAAGGAGAAAGGAAGGAAGGGGGACAAAGAAGGAAGGAGAGGAGAAGACACACACACAGATAGAAAGACAGAGACAGAGAGAAGAGACAGAAAAAGAGAGGCAGACACAGGGAGAGAGAGAGATAGACAAAGAGAAAATTGGGAGTGGGAATAGGAGAGGGGAAAAGTTATTATTGAACTACCCATAAAGGATATGATTTGATTCTATTATGAAGCCAGCTTAATTGGTACCAGCTTAATAAGATACAAAGCCTATTTGTGTTGCTAAGAAAGATCTTTTATAGAAACACTTCTAGCAGATAAATTGTCTGAATTATGGGTTCTTTATACAAAAGAGAGGAGCAATAGATACTTCAAGAGAATTTTTTTCTATAACTTCCTATATTTTACTAAAATATCACATAGCATATTTACTTAACATTTTAATACAAACTCAAGTTGCATACATAGTATATTAGATGCATTTATTATACATCCCAATCCAATTTATATGCAGTTTAAATATATGTAAGTATAAGGATAGGAAAAAATTAGCACTTTTTGCAAGCCAAAGCACCTGCCTTCCATGTTCATACAAGACAGAACCTTTTACATTCAAATCTTGATGTTAAATATCTTCTATTTTTAGCTAGATTCAGAACACAGCTTCAAAGCCCTAATGCTATGGGGAAAACAGGGCAGAATAAGATATAATTATAGCATTCGAATGCACATTATGGAGTTGATTTTTAACAGGTTTGGTGTGGGAGTGTGCTCAGGTGGATGCTCAGTAAATGCTATTTTGTGATGATGGAACACCATTTCCTGGCTGAGTCTGCTGCTTTTCCCTTGTGCTTTAGGAAGTGGGCAGCCAGTGAACAGACATTATTGAGAGATTACAGGATATATAGCATTATAAAAGGTTTTATTAATTTTACAAAAGGCACATCAAATAAAACCAGGATCAAGTACATTTTGCTACAATAATGATAGCTAACATTTATAGGAACACTTGAAGGTTTACAAAATGCTTTACATATTTTATTCAACCTTCACAACAGAGATTTTTTTTGAGAGATTATCCCTATTGTGTTAAAATTGTATTTCGTTCTGGTCCCCCTGACCAAGTTTCTCTTCTAGACAGTATATAAATTGATGAAAAAATGAATGATGGGGGAAATAATAGGAAATAAGATTGCAGAGGGAAACCTGGAAATGAGAAAGAGAGACACACAGAGACAGAGACAGAGAGAGATGGAGAGAGATAAAAATAGAGACAGAGAGGGGGGAGATAAAGAGAGGGAGAAAAACATAAGGGGAGAGGAGTGGATAGGGAAGGAGAGAAAGAGGGGAGGAAAGGGGAAAGGATAGAGAGGACAGAGACAGGAAGAGAAAGGGAGAGAGTAGAGAGGGGACAGAGCTAGAGAGGAGACAGAAAAAGAAAGAGAGAGGCAGACAGACAAAGACAGAAATTAAAGGAGAATAATTTATAAATTGTATTAAATATTTTCTCCAGCTTGTTTTAATTTTTTCTCAATTACATATAAATAAAAATTTTTAAACATTCATTTAAAAAATGTGAATTTTAAAGTCTCCCCTTTCCTCCCTTCTCCTTTTTGAGAAGACAAGCAATTTGATATAGAGTATAAATTTTCAATTATGTAAAATATATTTCCATATTAGTCATGTTGCAAAAGAAAATCCATATTTTTTAAAAAAAAAGGGAAATAAAAAATAGTATGTGTCAATCTTCATTCAGATTCCATTAGTTCTTATTCTGTAGGTGGACAGCATTTTTCATCATAAGTCCTTCAGAATTGTCTTGGATTATTATATTGCTAGAATTGTTAAGTCATTGATAGTTAATTGTATCTTATATTGTTATGCCACAGTTTCCTTTTATTGTCCTGCCTCAGTTTCCCTAAATTGTTTTGCTTCAGTTGCTTGAATTGTTCTGCCTAATCTCCGTGGTTGCAAACCCCCTTCCTGACCATTAGGACTGAGATAATTAGGGCTGGGAGCCCTGACCATTAGCATTCCATAGGCAGGTAAGTTCCTAAGAGATATGTTTATATATCTCTTGCCCCAGACTTTCTGTGTCTAGTGACTACCCCCTTCACTCCCAATTTATCAGAATTTGTGGTCCTGTCCCCAGCCTGTCAGAACTGAATTGATGGCCCCTGTGCTCACCAGTATTCATACTCCATCCCTTGCCTTTGTCTCCCCTGATCACTTGGAGTCATATACAAATCATTGAAATCTCACATTTGATGCTGGATTCTTTGAGACAAAAGTACAATTCAACCCTGGAGGAGAATGGATTCTGCCCTGCCTCCAGACTCTCTCTTCCTCTCAGAAACCCAAATAAAATATTAAAAACTCTCCAATCTCTATCTTGCCTCAGTTTTTCTGGCATTACAATATTAACCAAAATCACATCCTGGTAATAGGTGCTCAATCAGGGGAAGCCATCTAGTCTTTATTGTCAGTCTTTTAGTTCTAGGATATATAAATCCCATATACATTCCAGACTGTGAGAAATAACTCCATTGGACTTGGAAAGGTTAAAAGTTTTTAATTGCACAACCACAGAGATGGGTATCCTATAGAATAGGAACCCTTGGGATCATACTTGTCCTTTTTAATACCCAAAACACAAGATCCTCCCTCGATGCCCATTGATTGAATGGTAGAGATCACAACCTATCAGGAATGTGTAATCTCTCTCTCCTCCCTATCCCCTATGTGAGTGTGCATCTCCATCTCTGAAAACATAATTTCTTCTCCCTTGGCTTTCATCTTATTTGAACATAATGCAGTTCTTCCCCTGATTCCCTTTTGGTTGAGTACTATCTTATCTGTGTAGTCTAATTCCTCTATCTGAGTCTGTCTCCTCCTTTGATCATATCATTATATTTGTTTTCTCCTTCTCTCCATTATATTAACTTTGCAATTTCAATTTTTTATTCTACAATTACATTTCTTATTCTAAATGTTACATTTCTCCTTTCCTTTTCAAGTCTGAATTTTCCATTCTGATTACATTTTCTTTTTCTTACTTTTATTTCCTTGTTCTAGGTCCTAGTATTCCTTGCCTCCATTTTTTAGGTTTCAGTTTTCTAATTTAAGTTTCGTTTCTCTAATTTAATTTTCACAACTGTGGAAAATATATCCTCATCCAATTGTCACACAGACCTTTACGGTAAAGATCAGCAGATTATGAAAGATGTTGATACTTTTGAGGTGATATGGACATGCTAACTTGAAATTTACTGATAACTTTGTAATGATTTGAATGTGTTAATGAACTAATCCCAAGTACAAATAAGAGTCTGTTGTCCTCAAAAAACTATAAGAATGAGAACTCAAATTCATGCCCCTCTTGATCTCCTAAAGATCCATGCTGCTTGTTTCCAGCTTCAATCTGTGATTCTATTAAATGACTCAACCCTTTCTAACCTTTTCCCTACTACTTATCTGCCTTCCTTCACCACCCCATGCCCTGTCTCTCACTGTCTATGTACCCCTTTCACTGATTCTCTGTTCTTTTTGTGCTATTTGCCTGCCCCCACACCCTCTGACTTATTAAAGTGTGACTGCTATCATTTTCTGCTGCTATCTCGATCTTTCCTGACCCAAAGAACCAGGTGTTAATTATCAATTCACCCACTTTATAGGAAGAAAGGAAACTGAGGCTGAGAGGCAAAGTGACTTGCCCAGGGTCTCACAAGTATAAGGTATGAGGTTGCATTCAGATTCCTATCATCCTGCCTGAAGTCAGAGATTCTATTACACCACCTAGTGACACATTGAAATGTAAGTCAGCTAAAATCTCTTGGCAACAGTAACCACGATTCCAGGTTTTAGCTTGCTAAAGGTTTACAAAGCGCTTTGAACTATGTGGTCCAGGATTGTTGCTTTAGTAGACAAGTAATCCTGTCTATTAGCAACTGAGGCACTGAATTGCAATTGTAAGGTAGAAAATGTTTCCAAAATTTTATGATACTAGAAGGTAATTTCATACTAATTCTTTCTCCCCCCTCCCTTTGGAGTGGTTTATAGCATTTTATTTTTTTTAAATTAATTTTGAACTTATATACATATAGACAAAATAAATTTCCATATATACAGCACAACATAAAAAGAGAAGATTCACTGTAAAACCATCTTATGTTAATTCAATAAGCATTTCTTAGGTACCTAATATTTATATCATGCTGGCATCCCCTTATGAAGATAAAAATAAAAGCATTCTCTTTACTCAAGAAACTTCTATTTAGAGGAGAGGGGGGACAGGAAACAACAGGTAGACCTTTATGTAAAATAGATGAAATAGATTAAAGAAAAAGGAACAAACATCCCGACAAAATACACAGGAAAATTTGAGGAGGGAGATGGTGACATTCATTTGGAGGGTAAAAAGAGAGGATTTGTAATCTAAATTGCATTTTTGTCTTGCTCTCCCCCTGGTAAAAAGCTAAGAAACATCAAAAGATCCAAGTGGGCAAGGAGGAAGATTCAGAAGGACAGAAAAGGAGTAGAAAGTAGGGATCTTGTTAATTTGCAAAGTGAACAATGGATTGTTCCTGAATTTTGACTTTTTGTTTGTTATTTGTCCTTTGTCTCCAAGAGGACCATGACATCAGGGAGGTGATTCCATAACATGCAAGTGACTTAGATTTAAGTGAGGAGAGCTGGGCAAGATCACCTGCCTCACTCTTCCTTCCACAGCCATCTGGGTCCAGTGGCCAGGATGATGTAAATGCAGTGGAAGACCTAGGGATTTTTAAGCTAAGGTCTTTAATAGGTCTCAGTGCAGAAGTTAAATACATAAGAGATTCTTTCATTTTTAGTTTTGATTGATAAGGGGGTAGAGGAAAGAATTTTTTATGCAAAGATAATTTTTTTATTTTATAATTATAATTTTTTGACAGTATATATGCATGAGTAATTTTCTTTTTTATAACATTATCCCTTATATTCATTTTTCCAAATTATCCTCTCCCTCCCTCTACTCCCTCCCCTAGATGACAGGCAATCCCATACATTTTACATGTGTTACAATATAGTAGATACAATATATGTGTGTAAATACCATTTTCTTGTTGCATGTTAAGTATTCGATTCCGAAGGTATAAGTAACCTGGGTAGATAGACAGTAGTGCTAACAATTTACACTCACTTCCCAGTGTTCCTTTTCTGGGTGTAGCTGATTCTGTCCATCATTGATCAATTGGAATTGGATTAGCTCTTCTCTATGTTGAAGATTTCCACTTCCATCAGAATACATCCTCATACAGTATCATTGTTGAAGTGTATAATGATCTTCTGGTTCTGCTCATTTCACTCAGCATCAGTTGATGTAAGTCTCTCCAAGCCTCTCTGTATTCCTCCTGCTGGTCATTTCTTACAGAGCAATAATATTCCATAACATTCATATACCATAATTTACCCAACCATTTTCCAATTGATGGACATCTGTAACGTGCTCTCCTGGCAGTTACAATTACTAGTCTGTCCTAGACCCTCCAGAGCACCTTTGACCACTGTCCTTTGTAGTGTGAACTCTACCCGGCTCGCCTCCTCTGAGGCCTTCTAAGGTCTCTGGCCACAATCTCTTGAATCTATAGTTTAATGACCGGTAGCGCACTCAAAAACAACCACGTGTAATCTTAAAAGCCTTTATTATACCTACTCACATAATGCCATAACTGATGCCCTGACTTGTTGGTTCCCGAGTGAACACCTGGTCAGAAGACCCATGTGTTCACTACCAAAACCCTTACCTCTTTTGGCTACCCATCTTGGCTTGGCCACCCAGGCTGGGAAGCCAGGGTGAAGAACGCCAGGTTAAAGAGAGCGATTGCTGCCTGCAGTGGGCTTACATAGGGCCTGTGAGGTCACATACACAGCCAATCAGCGAGAGAGTCACCCATTATGAAGCTATCTCAATATGGCCAGGATCCCGCTCAAGGGCAGTCCTAATATCCACAGAAATTACTTCCGGGCCTCAATCTCCTGATGCGCTGTGGCGCCCATTTAAAGGCCCCTTACAGACATCCATTCATCTTCCAGTTTCTAGCCACTACAAAAAGAGCTGCCACAAACATTTTGGCACATACAGGTCTGAGAGGAAAGAATTTTTAAAAATATATCTAATATTTGATCTAAGTTCTGTATCAGTTCTTTAGGGATTACCTACAGAATAAATTCTTCTGTGCCCAAGGATGAGGATAATTATAGCTAACATTTAAGTAGCACTTACTGTGTGCCAGGCACTGTACTTTATGATGATTATCTCTTGATCAGATGCCTCTATTTCTTCACCATCTGCTCAATCTCCTCTGTCCTCAAACATCTTTTCCAAAATGACTTTATTATCAGCAAATCCAATGGTGATCTTTTATAGTCCTTGGCCTTTCTGAGGCATTTAAAATCATTAACCACTCCTTCCTTCTGAATGCTTTTTGGCCTTTGATTTCTCAAATGTCTAGTCCCTAAATGATCCTTTACCTTCTTTCTAAAAATTTTTTATTTTATTATAAACTTGATATCAACAAAGAGGGATATTTCAAGATACAAAGAAAAATAAAGGGATTGTACAAGAGACTGTGAACTTCTATTATGTATAATTTATTTAGATTAAATTATAAGCTCCTTGAGAACAGGGATTAAATTTTTGCCTCTTTTAAATCTTGGGTACTTAGCACAGTGTGTGGCACATAGTATTAATAACTATTTGATGAAAATATTGATGATATATATTTTTTTACTATGTAAAACTTATTGTTCTTTAATATAATTGAAACCTAATGTGCCATTTTCAACACTGTCTTATTTGTATCCCTTTTTGAACTTCTACTTTCTTTTTTTATTTTTAAATGATTAATACTTACTTTTTTCATTTCACTTTTTGCTATCATTATCACCGTTTCCCCCACAATTCTCTTCCTCCACATTGAACCCTTCCCTTGAGTAGTCACAAAAAATGAATTCCCAAATTGGCTGACTCTGAAAATGTGTGTCATTCTGTACCTCGAGTTTATAGTCTCCCTGCCAAAGAGTGGGAGAAGCATGGCTCAACAGTAGTTTTCTAGAATCTTGATTTTTACATTAATCATAGTTCTAAAGTCTTTCAGAGTTTGTCTTCAAAATGTCGTAGGTCACATAAATTCTTCTCTTGATTCTGCTCATTTTCCTCTGCATCAATTTACATAAGTTCATTATATTCATATACTATAAACTCCAGCATTATGCAATTGATATATATCTACTCTGTTTCCAATTCTTTGCTATAGCAAAAAGTAATTGCTGTTACCCTTTGCCCTAGCAATACCACTACTAGATCTATATCCCAAAAAGAGATTAAAAAACCAACAACAAAAAGGAAGAGGACCTATGTGAACAAAAATGTTTATGGAAGCTCTTTTCTGGTGACAAAGAATTAGAAACTGAGGGAGTGCCCATCAATTAGGGAATGGCTGAACAAGTTCTGCTATGTGATCATAATAGACTGTTTTAAGAAATGATAAGCAGGATTCTCTTGGAAAAACCTGGAAAGATTTCCAGGAGCTGATACAAAGTGAAATGTACTGTATCCAAAGTAACAACAATATTGTAAAATTATCATTTGTAAATGCCTTAGCTCTTCTCAACAATACAGTGATCTAAGATAGTTCTGAAGGATTTAAAATGAAAAATGCTATCCATTCCCAGAGAAAGAACTGATGGTATCTAAATACAAATTGAAGCATATTTTTTTTAAGCTTTCCTGATTTTTCTTGTGTTATTTTGGTTTATGTTTTCTTTCACAACATGATTAATAATGGAAATTCTTTGCATGACTACACATGTGTAATCTTAAAAATAATTACTATTAATTTATACACATGACTCATTTATACATATACACATTTAGACTAGTTTTATTTAAAAGGTATTAAAAGCATCTTCAAGGTCTGATTGGTTCAGAAGACCACCGAAAGACCTAGGTTATTGATATCACTTCTGGCTCTCTTGAGTACAAAAGAGTCAGCAGGAGCTCTGGCATCTGCTGATGCTTGGCTAGTGGACCACAAATGATCAAGTCAGGCAGAAGAGATTTGTTCAATTGAATCAACATGGGATATTCTCAGTGCATATTCTTGTTGAATATCTTAATCTTCATGTGGCTAAAAAAATCTCCCCTTTTGTTAACCATTAAATGACCTATGAGTATCTCCTCTTGTTTTTGTATTGAATAAAAATGACCAGGGGCCTGGATTAAGCCAGGACTAGTCTACAAATAGTGTTCACTGTATTTGCACAGGTTAGTGAATTTTTCAAAGTTACCTTCCAGAATGTGACAGCTTCACCAGCACTACATTAATGTGCCTGTCCTCCCACAACCCCTCTATCAATTGTCATTTTTTTTCTATTTTTGTCATCTTTGAAGGTTTGATAGATGTAAGGTGGAATCTCAGAGTTGTTTTAATTATCATTTCTCTTGTTATTAATCATTTGGAACATTTTTATATGACTTGATAGTTTGTTTTACTTCTTTTGAAAATGTTCTACTCATATCTTTTGATTATTTATCTACTTTTAATGACTCTTGTTTATATCTATCTATCTATCTCAATTCCCTCTATATTGAGGTTTCAGAATCTTATTAGAGAATTTTATTTCAAAAATTTTTCTCAGTTAAAAAAAATCTTTCCAGCAGGTTTCTCAGATAACATTCTCATTTCTCAAACGCACAGTGGACTGAGCCAAATTTATCAGAATAAAAGCCATGAACCAACAGTTTTCAGAGAAAGAAATTAGAACTATCAATAGTCATATGAAAAATTACCCAAATCACTAATAATTAAGGAAATAAAAATTAAAACAACTATGAGGTACCTCCTTGTACTTATCAGATAAGCTAAGATCAGAAAAGAATAATGCCAGAAGGGAGAGGGGATATAGGAAAACAGGTACACTAATGTATTGCTGGTGGACCTGTGTACTAGTCCAACTATTGTGAAAAACAATTTGGAACTAAGCCCAAAAGACTATAAAACTGTGCAAATCCTTTTATTCAATCATACTGCTTCCAAATCTATATCCCAAAGAGATAAATAAAAGAGAAAAGGGACCTATAGTACAAAAAAATTTATGACAATCCTTTTTGTGATGACAGAGAATTGGAAACTGATTAGAAGCTCCAATTGTGGAGTAGCTTAATAATTTATGGTGTATATGAATGTGATGGGAATATTATTGTGTTCAAAAAAATTATGAAAGGGATGTTTCAGAAGAACCGGGAAAGATTTATATGGACTAATGCAAAATGAAGTGAGCAAAAACAAGAGAATAACTTACACAGTAAAATCAATATCATAAATACAATCAATTGTAAAAGATTAATAACTGATCAATAGAGTGATCCACTACACTTTCAAAGGACTCATGATAAAAAAATTCTTTCCATCTTCAGATAGAGAAATGATGGGCTTAGAATGCAAATTGATACTTTTTTTTGGTAACATGCAAAATATGTTAATGCAAAATGTTTTGCATGACTTCATATGAGTAATAAGTATTGTATTTTTTGGCCTTCTCAATAGATGGAAGAGGGGTTAAAATGAGGGAGAGAATTTGGAGCTAGCATCTACTAATTCCTTCTTCAGAGAAAGTGTTCCTAATATTGAGAAGAGGCTTTGTGTGTAATTTGCAAGTTTTTGGATTCTCTCATTTCTTCTTGCTGAACCATGCATCCCATGAAGCAAAGAATAAAATATATGTCATATTAATGATTAATCACATAGGACAATAAATAAAAGTGTCCAATAATAGTAAACACTAAGTGCTATAAGGGTTTAGAGGAGGGAGAGGTCATTGTGACTTTGGAAGAGGTCAAGAAAAGAGGTCAAAGTAGGAAGTAGCCCCTGAAATTTAGTTCATACATGAATTATACCTGAAAAAGGTTCTAGTAGTATGGGGAAGAAGAGTTGTAATAAAAAAAGATGTGTATTCAGGAAATAATTGCTATTAATAGTGATCAGTCATACCTTCCTTTCATAAGAATAATTTTTCTTTTCTTTGTGGCATCCTACAGAAATTTATAAGTGGCTAGGCAGTGTTGTAAAAAGAATATTGGGTCTGGAATCAAGAAGAGTTATCTTTGTGAGTTCAAATGTGGCCTCAGATACTTACTAGCTGTGTGGTCCTGGGCAAGTCACTTAACCCTGTTTGCCTTGGTTTCCTTATCTGTAAAATGACCTGCAGAAATGTGATGAATGAAAAACCCCAAAAGACAAAGTTTGGGGGTAATTAATAATCTATTTACGTATTTATTAGGCTGGCTGATCATCAATAAATTGATGATCAGTGGTATCTCTCAGCAACCAAAGATCCCTGGTGGTTTAAATAGCTTTGTAAAAGTGAAAACTAATCTTGATTGATGGATCTTTAATTGAGGAAATGGGCTTGAAGTCTTCAACTCCTCTTGTGGAGAACATGGCCTGATCATGAGGCTTGGCTGTTTCCAGAAAAATAGACAGTGCAACACTACTTAACACCACTATGGTTGGTTTTTTCCTTCATGAACAGGGTCATCTTAAACTCAAATAAGGAATACAAGGACAGGGCTCATTTCCTCTGGATAAGAACTTGTCTAGATTGGATTATGTTTATATTCTAAGCAGAAATGAGGCCTCTTAGTTGGATGGGTTTCTACCCAAGATTGAAGAGCATACTTTGAAATCTAGGACAATCTTATCCATCAACCATGTCCCTCAGGGATTGACTTTTTACAAGGGCTGGGTCTGAAATAAGGAGATTGAGGATAAAAGCCTTGGATCCCAAATTAGTAATTGGTTTTCAATATGATAGTAAAAGAATAATTTCTTTCAGAAAGAAATGTAAACCAGAAAACTCTAAATGGGGTATGAAAAGTTAGACAGAATTGAAAAACAATAACAACAATAATGTACATTTTATGTAATGAACTATCAGCTCATGATTATGAAAAATTCCATTGAGTGCAAGATTTAAGATACTCTGAAAGGGAAAACAGAAATTGGAGTGGTAAGTTTTGGGGGGAATTATGTACAACATGGACCTTTGATTTATTGCTGTAGGGAAGTTCTTGCGTGGGAATTTCCACCACCAATTTGGAACTTTTCTGTAACTTATAGTCTTGGGAATTTGCCTGGAGATACTGCAAGTTTAAGTGACTTGCTTGAACCCAGATATGTCCACCAATATTATACCAACCTTTTTCTCTGAGGTATGATACTTAACATATAAAATGTATTTATATTTTACAAAGCCTTATTTCTCACTTTTTCTCATGCTTTATTTCAGTTGCACTGTATGTTTAATTCAATACAATGATAGGAAATGTGACATGAATTTTCTCCCTTTCCTGAGTAAACATTCTTTTCAGGTAGAAGAAATCCCTTTTAGGTTTTTACCCATTTATTGTGTAGCATGGTTCTCTTTGTTATATTTTTTACCTCTTAATTCCTGTATTTAGAATGTGTAATTCTGTATCTTGTTTTCAATTTATAGGTACCATCAGGAGGACTATTCAGTAGTGCCCAGTGCCTCAACTCTGGATCATGCCTGTGAGCATAAAAAGCTGCGTAACAGTGACCAGAATGCCTTTCGACCCTTGCCCATCCCTTCAGAGAGGAATTGTTTATCTACTGTATTCACTGGCGTCTCAGGCAATAGCCTCTCATCAGTGACTAATCAAACAGAAAATATTTTGTCCTATGCAGCAAACAAAAAGGAATACCAGACACTATCAGATCAGAAAAACTCTCAGAGTGAAATCCAATTCAAATTTAGTGGGAATGAAAATGACTTCTACTCTGGAAATGTCTCCAGTAGTATTATTTTACCTTGCAACCCAAATCTAGAGAAAAAGGAGGCTGAGCTTCATCTATATATTATTTCTGCTTCTTCATCCATTTTTCTACACTTAAAAAGTTCATGGAATAATTACATCTTAGTAAGTGCTCTCTACTATGTTTCACTGCTTTTTCAGTATACTGGTATTAGAACAATAAAGCAAATTATTAATTTGGGCATTATATTGCTGATAGTTTTTAACTTCTTAAAAGGTTCATTTGCCAGAAGGAATAGGTAGGCTTTTGAATAGTTACTGTCGAAGGCTACAAGCAAATTTGAATTTTCTTTGACAATGCAGATAAAATATTTCATCTATTTGAAATCCTTCTGTAAAAGGGGTTAATATGTATGTGTGTGTGTGTGTGTGTGTGTGTGTGTGTGTGTGTGTGTATGTGTGTGTGTGTGTGAGAGAGAGAGAGAGAGATGGTCCCCTCTGGCAGTCTGGACCCCTTCTTAGGATAATGTTTTTAAATATGTAAAATAAAATATATACAATTATAAAGGAAACTATATTGAAAAATAATTTTCAAAAATATATATGTGTGTGTACATCTACATACATAAACACCAAAATCATAGATTCCTTCCTTAATATATCCGGGGGACAATGGACCTATTGATTAAAAGTGCTCCCATAATATTAATACATGGATTGCATCTGAAACAGGTTCTAGGAATATGGGAAGAAAGGTATTGAGTATATTGGGGTCATTACTATTGATGGTGATCAATCCTAAATTCCTTTTATATGAATACTTTTTCTTTTTGAGATTTCAAAGAGTTTAAGCCCATTTGTTTATATATATAAAAATAATAGAATACTTAATTGTTCAGTCATTTTCCAGTCATGTTTGACTCTCTGAAACCCTGTTTGGTGGTTTTCTTGGCATAGATACTGGAGCAGTTTTTATTTCCTTCTCCAGCTCCTTTTACAGACGAGGAAACTGAGACAAACAGATTAGGGAACTTGCCCAGAATTAACAGATAGTAAGTGTCTTGGGCCAGATTTGAATACAGGAAACTTAGTTTTTCCTGACTTTAGGCCTAGATGCTCTATTCATTGCGCCACCCTAGCCACCCCTGAAGAATACTTACAGAAGGTCTTAAACATGACCAGGGAAAAACCTGAATTAGGAGCACAATAAAATTGGATGAGTATTTTCAGATTCTGAACTTTGGAACTTTTCTCTTTTACATTAAAATTTATTTTCTTTAGTTATATAAAAAAACTTTTTTTTTTGTTATACTTGTACATTCTTTTTTTCATATTATCTTATGAATCAAGTTGGGAGAGATAAATTAGAACAAAAGGGAAAAACCACAAGAAGGAAAATAAAACAGAAGAAAAAGAAAAAAAAGTGAGCAGAGCATGTGTTAATTTACATTCAGTTTCCAATAGTTCTCTCTCTGGATTCACATGGTATTTTCTATCCAATGTTTATTGGGATTGCCTTGGATCACTAACCTGCTAAGAAAAACAAAGTCTGTCATAATTGATCATCTCACAGACCTGCTGTTATATACAATGCTTTCCTGGTTCTGCTTGTTTTGCTCACCATCAGTTCATATAAATCTTTCCAAACCTTTCTAAAATCAGCCTGTTCATCATTTTTTTTAATAGAACAATGATTTTCTATAACTTTCACATACCATAACTTATTCAGCCATCCAACTAATGGGCATCTACTCATTTTTCCAATTCTTTGCCACCAAAAGAAGGCCAGCTACATACATCTTTATACATATAGGTCCTTTTTCCTTTTTTTTTTTTTTTTATTTCTTTGGGATATAGATCCAGTAATGGCACTGCTGGGTCAAAGGGTTTACAGAGATAATCATTTGGGCATAGTACTTTGGAACTTTTCTAGGCACAGATATAGTGGAAACAATTTGAGAAAGGTTTCCTCCTTTTCCATTACTTCTTGAGCTTCCTCAAGGCTTAGGTTATGAATAACTTATGCTGTGATCTTCTGGAATCTCTCAGTTGTTCATGATTTCTCTTCTCCCCTAATTATTCTGTACTTGCTTTATCTTTATTACTATCTTTTCCTTTGCATCTGTAGTCCATGGTCATTAGGACATAGAGAAGGCCCTTAAAAACGATCTCTCTCTCCCTCTCCTTCCTTTCCTCCCTCCTCCTTTCCTTCTCCCTTTCTCCTTCTCTCTGCCCATCCCTCCCTTCTTTCTTCCCTATCTTCCTCTATCCTTCCTTTCTATTCTCTCTCTCTATATATATATTATATATATATATACATATATATACACATACATATACACATATATAAGTTATGTACATATTTATTTTTAAATATAAATATATTTTTCATATTTTTATATATATAAAGTATGTATTGTAAGAGTTTTTTTGTGTGTCTGTGTACCTCTTTTAGAATTCAGCAAATTTGCAATTATAACTTACAAAGTCAATGAGATATAAATGTGTTGAAGTTGAACCCATTTCATATGGAAACAGATGGATTATTCCATACATTGTACAATAAATAAAGATTTGATTTTTGTGCTTGCATATGAAAAGGAAGCAAAACTTTCCTTCTTACCCCCAAGATTACTTCCATGCCCTTTCCCCAGGTACTCATTTGCAGAGACCAACAGTAACATCTTAGATGGAAAAAAAAAAAGTTGTAGGGAGGGGGGCCCTCAAACTCCAGAGTAACAGGAATTTTTGGGTAAATGACCATTGTAGCCACAGTCTGCAGAGATGAA
>NC_133621.1:211197752-211267752 GCF_048593235.1 Sminthopsis crassicaudata
CCTGCCATCGGGGGGAGGGAGTGGAGGGGGGGGGGATAATTTGGAAAAATGAATACAAGGGATAATATGTTAAAAAAAATTACTCATGCATATATACTGTGGAAAAAATATAAATATAAAAAAAAAAGAAAGAAAGAAAATAGATGCTATTGTTACCCCCACTTTACAGGTAAGGAAACTGAGGTAGACATTAAATGACTTGCCCAGCATCACCCAGTTAATAAGAGCCTGGGACCAGACTTGAATTGTCTTCCTGCCAGATTTAGCCCTCACATCACTGCACAGCCCATTTGAAGTATCTTGCTCAGAATCCCAGTAGCTAGCATTTGGCAAAGCTGGGCATTTAACCCAGTTCTTCTCACTTTTCCCCACTGTTCCAGGTTGCTCCCCTCCAGAGAAGTCAGTCTCTTCCTGTTCTAGAATAGGCCACAGTCCTTCCTTCCTCAGCAGCAGTCAGTGCTTGTGAAGTTCCCTTCACCTGAGCTACCCGCTGATCCATCTTCTCAAATCCTCCCTTCCCTTCAGAAGCCAGCCAAAGCTCCCTGCACTCCTGGAAGGCTTAATGGCCACCCAGCCCATAACTGTTGCCTCCCCTCTCTAAACTCCCAGTGACAGATCACTTATTTGGGTACGCAGACTAAGAGCCTCCTGTTTGTTATTTAACCATTCCCCGGTGGTTAGTAACTGGGGCTGAAGCGGCGAGGGAGTGGGAAGGAAGTGTTGTGTGTGTCCTACACAGGATAAGGCACAGAGTCGGGGCTGCGTGCGTTAGTGGAAGAGTATGGGTAGCCTGTAAATTCATTCAAACCCTTGGAAACCCTGAAAGTATTATTTTAAAAAATAAAGAGAGCCGTCTGTTCCAAGACTTTTATAGTAGCATTATGTGCGATCACAGAAAGACTGGAAAAACCTAACTGCCCAACAAAAGGGAGATGGTTAAGTAAATCATGGCAGATTAATCTAAATCCATTAATGGAATACTATAATGCCACTAGATAAGCAAGAGAAAGGAATACACAGAAACTTGAAAAGAAATTAGTGAAATAATGCAAAGAGGAAAAAGCTGAAACAGAGGCATAAAGGGCTTCAACCTAGCGCAGGAGGAAAAGCAAATTAAAATAAATGAATACACAAAAAATCTTTATGAGGACTTAGGAAATGACTGAAAATAGTGAACACACTGAAATTAATTAATTATAAATCATCAGTAAGCAGTGTTAGGTTTTTAGTTAAATTTTTAAGGAAATAGAGGTAGAGAATAGGAATGTGACTTCATTACTATAGAGAACTCTCCCATAAGGAAATGGGCCTCTCTCACTGCAGGCCAGCACCCTCTCTACAACTTAGAGTTGTGAATAATTTGCAGTGAGCATGAGTGACCAAACTTAACACCGGGCCTTCCCAGCCGCAGGGCTGGTTCTCTAGCCCCTCTTAAATTATTGGCATTTCATTTGAATGAGCGAGTAAACCCTAGGACCGGGTCTCCATTCCGAGAGTGACTGAGCCCCTAAGCCCAAAGACAAAAAGGAAAAGATCCCCTTATACTCAGAAATATCTGTGGTAATTCATTTTTTGATGGGGAAAAATTCTCCAAATTCCCCCCAAAATGGGAAACTTGGGGAAGTTGCGTTTCTAAGACTATGCTATGTGAGCAGGAGCTGTGTATCTGGCACACATCACGATGTTTGCTGACTGATTGCTCCTGATGGGTTGTCATCCAGGCTCTATACCATTTGTAGTGGGGAACGCCTCACCTGAAATGGAGCGATGCCATTTTCAGACAGTTTTGGTTGTTAAAAGCTCCTCCGGAGCTGATAGGTACCAGCTTGCGACTCACCCATTTGTGCTCGTTCTGCTCTCTGAACCTGTGTGGGACAATTATAATCCAAGAGGACAATTCTTAGCTTCATGGGCTTCAGGTTCCCACCATTATGAAGGATTCCTCCGAGGAGAGCCCTCTTGGATGTGGTTCTCGGGAAACACTAACACTCCATATGTGTTTGACCCCAAGAACACAGCAGGAACCATCACTCTGCCCCTTCTCCCCATCGGTAGGGTGCGTATCTAATGATACAAAGCATGAGATATCTCAGTATTTTATGGCTATTTGTGACAACCTGCCCTGATTAAGTCACAATCCATATGTGATTTTACTTGACGGTCTTCATAAGTCATTGTAGACAAAAAACAAGCCCTCAGCTGGAAACCAAGTTTTGGTGATGAGCCTCTGAACTTAGGACTGGCTCTCGTGTGGTAGACGTGATCTGTAACTGCTCGGTAGTCAAAGCCTTTTCAGCCTGGCAGGTCTCACTATTTTTAGCTCCTGCTCGTATAGCACAGCCTTACAAACACGGCTTCCCCAAGTTTCCCGTTTTGGGGGAAATTTTGAAAATTTTTCCCATCAAAAAAAAGCAGGTTTCGCATTTTTGAACGAAGGGATCTTTTCCTTTTTGTCTTTGGGCTTAGAAGCTTAGTCACTTTCTTTTCTGGGTCTTCAGTCACCGGAGTTGCTAAAAATCCATGGGCTACCGAACCATAACCAGTGGCTACAGGGACTAAAACAGAGTCTGGGCACGTGGCTTGGGTACTCATAGGCTTCTTGGGGACGGGACACTGGGATTCTTTCCTAGGACGCGCGGCTGCTTGGGCTGAGCTAGCTTGCCCGAGCATGTTGTTGTTGGTTCTTCGTGACTGGTGTTGGTGGCGACAAGTATGGCAGACTTTCTCCAAAGAGCAGCAGAAGGTGTCGGAGGAGAGAGCAGAAGCAGAGCCAGTGGCCTTGAGGGGTAGCTATTCCTGGGGCTCTCCGGGCCAGCTGTGGTCCTTGTTCAAACCTAGGTGCCTGGAAGAGTCATGGTGTCTGACAGAAACAGGAAGGCTGAAAGAGTGGGAGGACTGGGGCAGAAAGGTAACGAGTTTTGTTTTGGACATGGTTTAAGATGTTGCTGCTAATGCAGAGCTGATGCTCAGGAGGGTAACTGGGGCTGAATATGTAGATCCAGGAGTCATCCACATAGAAACCCTTGGAAGCTAATGAGTGTGGAAAGGAAAGAGTAAAGGGCCTAGATTGGAGCCTTGATGAACACCCACACTTAAGGGAAGTGATCTGGTTTATGAATCAGCAAAGGAAACTGAGAAGTGGTCAGACAGACAGGAAGAGAACCAAGAGAGGGGAGTGTCACAAAAGCCAACCGGAGAAGGTGGTCAGCAGCATAAAGTGCAGCAAGCAGTTTAAGAAGGAGGAGGGAGGGGGGAGAAAAGGGGGGAAAGACGATCAGATGTGAAAAGAGATTGCTGGTAATTTGGAGAGAGAAATTTCAGTTAAGTGATGAGAACAGAAGCTGGAATGCAAAGTGTTGAGGGGTGGACAAGTGGAGACACGGACAAACTATTTAGCGTTTGACTAAGAATGGGAGCTGCTCCCATTTAGATGATGGTGTGATTCTTAGAATGCTGTCACATTCCTCTTTGGAGCTTCCAAAGGCAAATCTTGGCTCAATGCTAGATAGAGCAAGAGGTTTCTCCCAATTTTGAGGTGTAAATTTCCCAATTTAAACTCTATGTATACTGCTTTCACTTGTGCATGATTCAGGCAGACCCTCCACAAATCTGAATTGCAGGTTACCTCCCCCTAGGTCAAATGAAATGATGACTGTAAAGCACTTTGCAAACTATAGAGCAGGGGATGTTTGATGGTAGGTGGCAGTAGAGTTCAGAATGCCACGAGGGATAATTACTTTTTTGCTGTTGACTTAATGAAATAAGTCAGTGAATTTTGGAAAAGCTTCTAAGAAGGTAGCTTACTAACTGGACCCATTATTTAACTAGCCTTCACGACATATCTTTGAAACATTGATATCTTCATTTTATAGAAAGAAAAACTTTGACCAAGCAGCTCATTTACTTATTGATTCCATCCGGGTTCTCATGTCCTACCTTTTATTCTAATTATCCACCAGACAGTATTTCCTGAAATGAGGGTGTTGTCCGCTGTTGTGAATCTTGCCGTGCATTCTAAGTTTCACGTCACTCTCTGAACGCCTCCTTTAAAACTCCTTGCATTTTTTGCTTCCTGGCTGGCAAAATGACCAACAATGGTTTTCTTAATGTCCTTACCTCCGAAGTGGGGGAAGCTGGTATCTGACCAACCCTGTCTGCCAACGATGATGGCAGCACATGTGAATGAATTTGTTTCCAGTTCCAGTTTATACCTTGTCTCCCTTTATCCTCACAGCAGCATGATGGCATAGAGCATGCACGCATTATTATCCTCAGTACCTTTGAGTCCCGGGTGAGTGATGAGGCTGAGAGAGAGAGAGAACTTTCCCAAGATCACCAGCGGCAGATTTCGTTTGGGAGTCCAAGTCCAGCATTCCCTCCAGCTAAACCCTGCTGCCCTCAAAGTATACATCTGCTTCCCTTTCTGTCCAGTATCCCTTGGAGTAATTGCAAGCCAGAAAATTTATTCAAGCCTTGACTGTCTCAGCCAGGTCAGAGCCCCGGGGAACCCATTTCGGTCCCCCCTGCAGGAGCTGCCCAGATCCCAGTGAGTAATCAGCAGGAATTGGCCGTGGGGAGCCCTTTTATCTCCACCACCATAGCAGCCATTACTCAGTTCCTGCCAGCCCTGGAAATCCACTTGTAGGACACTGTGTTCTCTCCATCCTGTTTAACTCCCCTACTATATCCAAGTCATTCCTATCCTTAGGAATATTTTCCATTATACCGCTTAAAGTAAAGAGTCACCAGCCATAGTCCTTCTAGTAAGAGGTGTGACTCCCTGGGCCTGAACCATCTATCCCGTGGCTTCCAGAGACCCGCCAAATCTTGTCATCTGCTCAGCTTTTATGCCCTCCAGATCCTGGGGCCTTTCCTTCTGGCTGCCGCTGAGCCCTCCTACCTGTGTTCCCCCCCCCATCAGAATATGAGCTCCATAATTGCAGAGGCTGTCGGGGTTTTTCTGTTTCTATTCTCAGCACTTAGCACAACCCTCTGAACGCAGTAAACGCTTAATAAATAGTCTTCTCTTCCATTCCATCATGCTCAAGGTCAGATAAGTTCTAAATATCCATTCTCAAACCACCTTGAGGGGAAGCTGACTTTTGTGTAAACAGCCCCTAGCCTGGAAATTGGAACCATTTCACACTCCATCCACCTATGCACTCGCAGTTTCAGATGAATAGCAGGCCTCCAATCCTGGGTTTCTGTAATTTTATTTTGCTGAACCTAATGCTCTGGACAAAAACCTCTAGCTAATTTCAATGTAGCCATTTATTTTCTGCAGTGAAACAGCCTCATCTCACATGTAAATACTTAGCATTTTCTAGCTTGTCCATTTCTTTTCTTTTTTTCCCAAATACCAGCACAGATCTTTGGATAAAATAGTTCCATATAGTAAAGGAGATTGGCGGTGGGAAAAAAAGAGTGGAATCTCTAGGAAAATTGAGTACCTAGCCACCTGTGTCAGGGCAGTGGGTCACTAATTGAGTGCAAACCTCTTTTTTTTAATGTTGTTTTTCCCCCCACAGGGCGTACAAAACCATCGAGGATGATGACCTGAAGTTTCCCCTCATATATGGAGAAGGCAAGAAGGTAGGCGTTGTGTTTTTGCCGAATTGAAAGGATGAAGTACTCTGTGCTCGCCACCATTGTATTTAGCCCATGGCGGGCCTGTGTTTTCCACTCAGTGTTTCTCTGTTTGATCATTTTGACAGCCTGAAAGAATAGCATATCAGCCATAAATCAGCCCCTTCTATTGAGATGTGGTTGGTGAGGAGTGGAAAGGACAATGGATTGAAAATCAATTTTACAACAAATTTTGTCACTTAAACGTCGAGTCTGTTTGGTTTTCTACGTGCAGCCAGCACACAAGGCGAAATCTGAGACCGCTGTAATGAAGCCACAAGCAGATTAACTTAAATTAATTACTGCTGATGTGCAGGCAGACATGGGAGCCTCTGTTAGTAAAGCCTGAGGCCTCTGGAGGCAGTTCGGTGGGGGAGGACCTAGTCGGCCAGCATTGACCCCTGCTCGGGCCCTGCATCTTAAAGTGGTCTGTAAACAAAGGGCCGACGTCCTGGAGTGAAAAGGGAGATAGGAATTCACGGCTGAGCGAGAAGCCCGCCATCTCCTTCGCGCGCCTCCACCGCGCCTCGGAACAGGCACCAGCGTGTTTGGGCCCGTGTGCGAGATGGTGGCGCAGCCAGAAGGGATGGGGGGACCGCAGGAAGCAGAGCTTCAGTCAGTCACGTACTTCAGTAGACATTGATTCCGTATCTGTCATGTGCGAGCCCAGCGGAGGGCACTGGAGGCGCGGAGACACCAGTGCGGCGTCGCTGGTCTTGGGGGACGGAACGCTTCCCCAGATGATTACCGAGGACGCGCATTTCGGACGGGAGCAGACACAACAACGGGGGGGGGGGGCACTCGGCCTCCGTAAAGTGACACTGAGCTAAGGCAGAATTCTGGTTTTAAGCACTTAGTTTTGACGAGAAAGAGATGAAGACATGGGTTTGGTTTTATTTTCAAGAATTGACAGAATGTTGTTCTAAGTTACAGCGCATTTAATCTCCGTTCTACTACCCCTGATGCAGCTGCAGTATATTTTATAGCGGAGCATGATCGTGCAGAGATCCCGTTAGTGAGCAGGGGTCCTTCACCACCTAAGTGTGCCTGCCCCAGCGGCAGACAGCGGCTTCCTCGGGCTCTGGCAGCTCTGGCTCCGATGGTAATGGGAGTGATCCCAGAGGAACCCATCTGTCCCACGTGGTCCCCAGTCTGTGTCTCAGTGGGAAGGGGAGAAGGAAGTAAGCATTTGTACGGTGCCCGCACATTTCTTTTAAACTAGCATCATCCTGTTTGGTCCTCACAACCTCCCTGAAAAGTGGCTGCTCTTGTTATCCCCATTTTACAGATGAGGAGCCTGAGGCCTAGCCCAGGGTCACAGCCAATAAATCTGAGGCTAGAACTCGGGGCTTCCTGGCTCTAGACAAAGTAGACTCTCCACTGCTCCCCCAGCTGCTTTCTGAAGGGCAACAAAATCATTAGTGATCAGAAAGGCCAAAGGGAAACGTCAGGAAGCTCTTCCAACCTGTCTAGAATAGCAGAAGGTGGCAGAAAGTGGGTCAGCGCCAAGTGAAGGGCAGACAAGTCAGCGCAAGGCTTGCAGCCCGGGACACCGAGAGGGGCAAGCCAACTCCAGTAATGGGCCTTTGCCCAGGGGCAGCCCGGCCCTGGCCTGGGGGAGCAGCCGCCGGGGACAGTCAGCCCCTGGTGCCGCAGAGAAGCCCAGGGCCAGCCAGCGCATTCCTGGAAGTCGGGCCCTTCTGTGGCCTTGGGTCCGTGTCAAAGGAGGGAACGGGCAAGAGCCCCGGATCAGCCCCATCCCCGGCCACAGCAGGGAATGGAGCAGCTCCTGGCGGAGGATTGTGCAAAGAGAAGGGGCAGCAGGGTTACCCGTGTGGGGCTCCCAGGAGAGAAGGGCAGCCTGGCCCAGAGCCGGGATCCAGGCTGCAGGGAGATGAGCCAAAACAAGGCCCCCCCACCCCGCCCAAGAGTGTGGGAGAGAAAACTCGCCCTCAGGCCTAGAAACTGGGGGCGAGAAAGGAGCAAATGGATCAGGACCCCAGGTGTGCTCAGGAAACACCGCGCTGAGAAGAAAAGAACTGCAGGCGGGAACAGGGGGCCTCGGCGAAAAGAACGACTTTAACAGTAACCAGAAGAATTAAAGCAAGGGGTTTCTTTTTAAAGAAAATAAAACTCTGGAGTAGGAAAAAAAATAGAGAATGTATAGCTATAAGCATAGAAAGTGGCAGCCTTATTCAAGTCACTTTGTTTCTCATCTGTAAAAGTCAACGATAGCACCCCTCTCCCAGGGTGGTTGAAAGGGTCAGAGGAGAGAGTATTTGTGAAGCGCTTGGCACAGTGTCTGGCACATAGTAAAGCACTGCATAAAGTTCATTTTTGCTGTAATTATTGTTTTCCATGAAAAGCAGAATGGTATAGTAAGAACTCAATAATCCCACGAGGCAACAAGAAACGTTGGTGCAAAATCAAGCTTGAAAAAGTAGAAGGAAATGTTAGGCATCCATTACCAAAATCAACTGTCCAGGGAAAGATGTCAAGGACAGATTATCTCAGTATCAGTAAACTCCCTAAAAATTGGAAACCTTCCTTTTTTTCCTTGGAGGCAGTTGAGGTTCAGTGATAATTAGTAAGTGACTCAGGAGAGATTTGGATTCAAGTCCTCCTTTAGCTTTAATCTCCTTTATCCTCTAGACCAGTGCTCTATTTATCATGTCACCTAGCTCTCCTGGAAACTACATTTCAAGAAATTAAAAAAAGAAATCTGCCTGTTAGAGCTAATAGCATCAGAGAAGAAAAAAGAACAAACTCTCTGGTCATGTCAGAGAAACCCCATGCTATAAACATTCCAGGATATCGTAACCAAATCACGAAGCTTCTACGTTAAAAAATAAATAAATAACTGCAAGCTTCCAGAAGGAAAGGGTTCAAGTTCTGTGGAACACGGTACAGATTGCATAAGGCTATACGGTGCAGCTGCTATAAAAGAGAAGAAATTTTGAAATACCAAATAGCTTTTTCCAAAAGAAACATGGTTCTTTGATCCTTGAAGACAATAACATAAATAACATAAAACCCAAGTACTGTGTGTGATTTTTGTTCATGTTGATTTTAAAAGGGGAAAGGAAAAAGAGGAAAAGAGAAATATATAGAGAAAGAAATGCAAAAGAAGGGAAAGGAATTTGCAATTCCTCATAATTGAGGTGCATAAACAGAATATACAACATGGAGGATCTTACTCTTGTCCAAACTAGATAAAGGAGGGTTGCACAATGTACTCTAAACCACATGGAAGTGAGGATATGGTGGACAGAGAAATGAATTACTTCTGTTGTAGAATCCTTTCTTTCCTTTTTCTTCTCTTATATCCTTTGTAAAGACAAAGAGAAAAATAGATAAGGGGGGGGGGGAGGACCAAAGGATAGATTCAGAGAAAGCCAGGATAACAATTTCTATATAATTCCTATGACATTGTGAAGAAAAATAATTTTGAACAACACAGCCAATGTGTGGAGCAGTTTGGTTGACTTTAGTTAATTTATTACAAAGGAGGACTTTTGGAGAGAAAGGGGAGATTAGGGCCAACTATGGGGAATGGTAGTAATAAGGATGAGGGAAAAAAAAAGAAAAGAGACCAACAAAACATTTTTAAAATATGCAGAATTGAGAACAGCTTCGAAGAAGACACAGACAGTCATGGTAATATCCATACCATCATGTTAAAATTCATATATGCTTTTTTTTTTAAAAGGTAGGGTTTTACCATTTTATTTAAATTTTTTCTTTTTTCTATGTCTTGTTAGCAGTGATTAAGTTCATAATAAAATTCTTTTTAAAGAAACAAACTTCTCTGGAAATAAGTATTTCATGTGTTTAAACTATATCAGACCACTTGTTGATTTGGGAGGGATTTGGGGTGGGGGGAGAAGGAGAAAATTTTGAAACACAAGATTTTGCGAAGGTGAATGTTGAAAACTAACTATGCACATGTTTGGAAATATAAAATGCTATTTAAATAAATATATAGCACTAGACATGAAAAAAATTACAAAAAAGCTTCTTTGTCATCAGATGTTCAAATATGGCCTTAATTTACTTTCCTTCCTGAGGCAATAAAGTGGTCATTTCTCCATTTTGGCAAAATTTTCTAAAACAAAGATTGAAATAAAATGTTTCCTCATTTAACCAGAAAATTCAAAAAACTTTATTCATTCACTGAGCATTTGGTTGACTCAAAGCTTTACCCTTAGTAATTTTCAGAGAGCAAATGCATAGTGGTAAACAAACATAGTAATTATTGACAGAAATTCCAGCAAACTCAGGAAGACGTGGCTCTGGGATCACACTTTAAAACACCTGGGTTTCATTTCTCTGCTGTTGCTCTGCTTGCTGTGGTCTCAATAGTCTGCACCCCATTGTTGGGTTTTCTGATTTGAATACAAAAATATTAAAGTTAAGTAGTTTTAAATTTTCCTTAGATAATCTACAGGGTTTACCCTCCTCCTTCTAATCAGAAAATTTATGCAAAGGCAGTTATTGTTTATTTTCTCTTAAAATTTATGGGAATTTATGTGTGTAGGGTCTGTACTGTTTGTATCACAAATTCATTATGCAGAGGCAGCAAAGATTTCTTTTAACTCAAAACTTATTTCAGTCAAAGAGCATAAACTGAGAATTCCAGAATATCAGTTAGAAGAAGTCATGGACATCATTTAGCTTAATCTCCCTCCCTGAGTAAGGATCCTTTCTGTACCATCTTTAACAGGTAGCTAACCTGGCCTTCACAGTATAGATCCATATCTTCTAAGGTGTGAGAGAAGGGGAGTCCCATTACCTCTTAACACAATTTAATAAATATACTTAAAACTCACTTATATTACAACCTAGATATTCCCTGAACCCTAATCTGGGTGGTGGTAGTAAGTCATTTCAGTCACGGCTGACTCTCCATGGCCCCTTGCCAAAGAGACTGGAATAATTTGCCATTTTCTTTTCTGGCTCATTTTACAGATGAAAAAACTGATTAGGAAAGGATTAAGTGACTTGCTAGTATCTGAGGATTTAAACTCGGATCTTCCTGATTCCAGGCGTGGCGTTGTATCCATTGCGCCATCTTGTTGCACCAGTCTGGGGGTAGCTCCCCACAATTCACAACTTTTGGGTGGAGAGACAATGTATTGTTGAATGAAGGAATAAATGAAAACACATTTTTAAGTGCTTACTTTATGCAGAGCACATGCTAAGCACTTGGAATACAAACAGAAAAAACAAAGTCTGTATCCCTGCTCTCTAGTTGCTCACATCCTAATGAGAGTGCCAGCATATATAGAAGGTTTCAGCTGCAACTCAAATGGAAAGCCCCCCTCCCCAATTCTTAGGGAAGAGTAGAGATGAAGGTGGGAATGCATCTTATTTAAAGTCATTTCCATTGATAAAATCCCATATGTTTATGATGCTAAATTGTTTGACTGTTCCAGTGTCTCTTATAGCAAGAGCTATTTTTTCTGGTCTTTAGTAGCTGGAAAGAGATTGCAGCAGCTGTTGTTGATTGGAGAATTAGAACCTTGGGCAAAATGGGTAAATAGCAGCCACAGAGATAAGGAATCAAAAGATGAACATCTGAAAATAGCAGAGGGGAAAAAAGTACAAGGTGACAAGCTGATAGCAAAAGAGGTAGAGAGATTAACAGGAACAAGTGGGACATTCCGCTTCTGCTTTTAGCTTCTATGTTATAGCTACCATTTGATTGGAAATTTTGTTGTATTAGGGAGTGGGTTTTTTTAGAGTGGAGGGTTTCGGTGGAGTGCTCTAGATGACCTGTACTTCTCTTCCTCCTAGGCCCGAGTGATGGCAACCATTGGTGTAACCCGGGGACTTGGGGACCATGACCTGAAGGTGCATGACTCCAACATCTACATCAAACCATTCCTGTCTTCAGCTCCTGAGGTATAAGATGATGTGGGGGTGAGAAAAGCTCTGTCAGGCTTGCGGCTGTGCCTTTAAAAAGAAAAATTCAGCTAGATGTCCTCTAGAAATGGGCACATTTCTCATTTCTGCTACTAGAACTTACCCATTTCAACAGACATTAAACTCCTGCCATGTGCAAAGTGAGAGCCAGAAAGAACTCGTAGGATAGAGACCTTTTATCACATACACTCTAACTAAAAAATGTAATACACTCCCAGGGACTTAGGTTTTCTTATAAATTGTTTACACATAGAGTCTGCTCTGGTCATTGGTTCTGATGACTAGCAGAACTGGAAAAGATACTCATAACTCTAGTTTGAAAAAGTACATCATGACCTGCTCTTACATCGTTATTCATCTTTCAATCCTATCCACCCTTTATGCAAAGGTTTTTGTTGGAATTCAGCTAGTAAATTTCCACCTTCCCTGAAATAGAGAACATTAATTAATAATTAATCAATTAAAGAGATGTTACACCAAAAACTTTCCCCAGGGGAGAAGTGATCCAAGAGTATGAATGGTTTCCTACAGATGAATTATGAATTGGGTACCAAGTATGTGAATGATTATTATTCCAGATCATAAGATCCGGGTACTCTGAGAGTGGAGCTGTGGGTGGATCCATCCATTCTGGGACAAGTTGTGTGTGGGGGGTGCAAATCAGCTAAGACAGTGACTTAAATCTCCATATCCTTGGTCTAGAGATCCTGTTATCTGGCACTGGAGGGAGGTCACAGACTGGGGTGCGGGGAAGGGTCTAACATATATTAGAATATCCGTAGCAACACTTTTCTTGATAGCAAAAAGCTAGATGCAAAATTAGCCCCACTAATTTTAGGGAATAGATGGCTAAACAAATTGTGGTACATGAATATATTACTGCACCATAAAAAACAATGAAGATGAAGACAATGAGAATGTATTAGAAGACTTATAAACTGATGTAAAAAGTGAGATAAGCAGAATTATGAAAATTATATAAAATGACTGTCAACAACATCAGTGGAAAGAAAAAAAAGAAACGCTACATGCTGTAGAATTATAATGACTGGTTGAACCAGGAAGATGTGTCTCCTTTCCATCTCCACAGAGGTGGAGGAAACACTGGAACACTGAAAAATCCTTACAGGTTTGGTTAATATTGCTGAATGTTTTTCCTTTTTTTTATTCTTTGTTATAAGAGGGAGAAGGTGAAAAAATATGTTGGGAAAGGAAGGCGATATAAAAATAAGTTATCAATAAAAATATTGTAAAACATATTACCTTTACTTTGAAGGAAGAGAAGGAATAAGTATTTACATAATGTCTGCTAGGTACCAGGCCTTGTGCTAAGCACTTGTTACAACTATTGTTTATTTGATCCTCACAACAACCATCACCATTGGGGAAACTGAGGCAGGCACAGAAGTGATTTACTCAGTCTCATACCTGAGAAGTATCTAAGACAACATTTAAACTTTGTCTTTCTGCCTGCAGGCTCAGAATTCCTGCCTTGCATTTTCACCTGCCTAATTAGGGACTATTTAAGCATATTATCTTAAATATCTGCTAGATAACATAAGATTTACAGAAAGTGTTTTGGAAGCTCTTTTGCCAAACAAACACACTGTAGTTATACTCCTAGCTGAGATAGCTATGTGGTACAACAGTCTGAATGCTGAAACTGGAGTTAGGAGGATCTGAATTCAAATCCTCCCTCAGACACTTACCAGTTCCCTGTCTCTTCAATTTCAAAATGGGTGGGGTAATAGCACCCACCTTCGAGTTGTTTGTTTGTTTCTTTGTTTGTTTAATAAACTTTAAAGTTGGGGTTTATTCACATATAAACAGAAAATTTTGGGAGGGTAAGAGTTCTATCTCAGGTGCCTCACACTTAAATTGTAGATTATGGTAGCTTATTATGATAGAAATACAATCACCAAACCTTTCCTTGAGGGACCCAGAATGTACTAAACCTATTATTTATTTGTTTGCAGGTGTGTTTTGTGCCTTCTCATAAAAATACACAGAACAGAGTAAATAAACACAGGTTATCAGGGAGGAGGGGCATTAGGAAGTGGGGAGATCATGGAAGACTTCCTGGAGGAGGTGGTATTTGAGCTGAGTTGCCAAGGAAGAAAAAGGATTTTAAGAAGCAGAAGTGAGTGGGGATGGAGAACATTCCAGGCAATGCAAAAGTTTACAAGTAAGAGGTGAAATATAATGAGTAAGCAAGAAGGTCTAAGTGGGGAGGAAGGGTTGCCATGATCAGACATTGGCTTTAGGACAAATCACTTTGGCAGCTGGGTGGGGTGGGACAGAATTGAGACAGGGAATACGAATAAGGCTTTTGCTGAGGAGTAATGAGGATTTGTATTCAAGTCCTAGTTGAAATGTAAGTAGAGAAAAGCATCAGGTGGAAGATGTCCTATACAGGTAGACACACCGACCAGGTGGATGGGCATGAGCGAGTACGTGGAGGTCTGTGAACCTGGGCACAGGATGGGAAAAATGCCTCAATAGAGCTAGAGAAAGAAAAGTTTGCATGGAGGAAAAGAATGAAACGGGCAGTAAAGGTGGAAAAACCCATCCATTTGTCCAGCCTGTGCAACTCCATCCCAACGAGATCAGGAGGGCCACATAGGGTTCCCCCGTCTTGGATCCTTCAGGCAAGATGTGATGGGGTACAGAGCTCGGGCATTCTGAGGATGTGATGGTCACGTAGTAATCCAAACCTGAACCACCTTCAGGAAAATAGTCCGTGTTCATTCCAGTAACTTGGAAATTCTCCCACAATCCCAGAGGGTTTCAGTGCTTTTCGTGTTTGCTAACAAAAGACACTTTGACTGTTTAGGTGGCGAGCCAATAAGTGACATCAGGACTTATGAGTTACTAAGGAGCATGATCCCATCGCCTTTCACAAGCCAAGCAAGGCAATAAATCATAGCACCCTTCACACCCTAATGCGGAGGACTTGATACCATAATTGTTCCAGATGAGTTTTTTCTCTCATGAAAAGAATTGAGATGTCATATATTCCCATTAGATGTGCAAGTTCTATTACATAAACTGTTTCCAACCAATCAAAAAATTTTTTACTGCAAGCACTCACTAATGAAATAAAAAGTGGAAGAGTCCCTTCTTTCAAGGAACTTCTTTCACAGATGGGAAAACGATAGGAAAACATGGACACGGCAGTAAGAGGAGGGAGGAATTTGACCTCCCTTCCCACATCCCCATTGATGTATTTAGGATTTGGGCATAGGAGATGAGGTTATCCCTTTGCAAAGGATAGACAGTTCTTTGACAGAGTCAGAAGGGGCATGAAGACAGGCAATGCTGAAAATCACCTGTGCTTCCATACTTAAATACTCTGGAGAGCCTGAAGTCTGCAGAGAGCCCTCCTGTTCTTCCCCTATTTGAGAGCTAAAAGAGATTTTCTATCCTCTCCCTATCCACTAATCCATAGCCATTTGCCCCAAAGGAGACAGCCCCTTCAGCAGCTGCTTGAAGTACAATTGAAGTAGCAGAGACCCAAGACACGTCCTGCAGACAGACATCATAAAGAGAGGCAGACACTTGAGGCTAAAAGCAGCTTTGATTGCTTTGATTTGGCTAATATGGACATAGGTTTTGCATAATTTCACTTCTAAAATTGATCAATTGTTTACCATTTCATAGGCAAGACGAAGGAAGAGAATTTGGAGCTCAAGACTTTTTAAAATTTGTGTTAAAATTTTTTACATGAAATTGGAAATATTTATTTAGTTATTTATTTATTTTTATTATTATAGCTTTTTATTGACAAACCATATGCATGGGTAATTTTTCAACAATGACTCTTGCAAAAACTTCTGTTCCAACTTTTCCCCTCCTTCCCTCCACTCCCTCTCCTAGACAGCAGGCAGTAATTGGGAAATATTTAATGAATTAAGTAAAAATATTTTTAAAAAGTAAATTAAAGCAACTTTGAGAGGTTGTGCCTTTGGCAGCTGAAAAGTAAATTGGCTGTGATAGGGATAGCCTTGGCAATCAAGAAGCTTTTAGAAAGGATGCCATAATCAAATCACAGTATTTTTCACCTTTTTTGTTGTCATTTTTGTTTGTTTGCTTGATTTTTTTCCCTTTTAATCTGATTTTTCTTAAAGTGTCACATGATGAATATGGAAATACGTTTAGAAGAATTACATGTGTTTAACCTATATCAGATTGCTTGGCATCTTGGAGAACAGAGAGAGGGGGAGATAAATTTGGAGTGCAAGATTTTGCAGGGGTGAATGTTGAAAACTATCTTTGCATGTATTTGGAAAAAATAAAATACTATTTTAAAAAAGTAAAAAGGAAGAAAGAAAGGATTCTACAGAAAGTATCTTGGTAGACAGTGGGTAGATTTCAGACATTGTATATAATCCTGGGCAAGTTATTTAATCTCTTCTGCCTCATTTTCCTTAACTATAAAATGGGGAATCATAATAGATCATCTACTTTACAGTTGTGAAGATCAAAAATTATATAATACCTGTGAAGTACTTAGCACAGTGGCTGGCCCCAAGTGGGCTTTTAATAAATACATGTTCTCTGTAGCAATGGGTATTCTCCCTGTGTGTGACCCACTAAGCTTGTAGTATAAGATTATTTCCATTCTTTCCATGGCCTCCTTATGTATTTCTGGGAATGTTTTCCACTGTAAGATTTCACATTAGATCGTGAACTCCTCCTTCAAGGCAAGGGCCGTTTTGCCTTTCTTTGGCTTCTCTAGCACTTAGCATAGTCTGGCATAGAGTGGATGATTAAAAAATGCTTATTGCCTGATTAAGAGAAAAAAATGCTTTGTAGCTACAGTTTTTACTATGCCATTTTTAGTAAATGACTTTGCTCTGAGTTTTAAGATGTCTACTGGCAGACCATTAATGGAAAGCACACTTGGAATGGGGTCACATTGTTGTGATCTATAGTAGTAAGAACCTAGACCCAAACAGTACCCTAAAATTCAAATTAGCAGCCATCCTCTAGGGACCTAACCTTAGGGGAGTTAACCCAGAGGAGAATTTCCTTTATAATATTTGGGTTCCCCCCCATTTCAAGGGATCCTCTAAAGGGGTTCTCTATCTAGGACACTTCTTTGGATGGATTTGCTAGGATTTACTAGATAGACAAAGATGAACGTTATTTTTTCTTCTTTTGGTTTAGATTGCAATTAGAAAAACTATTTTCCAGTATGTTTCCTTTACAGGTCAAGCCAGTTTCTTAGAGATAATGTCTGTTAGATTTTTATACACTTAATCTATTACTCTGGAAGGTAATAGGAGCAGTATAGATTTTGCATCTTTGTATAAGGTAATTTTAAGGGGACACACTAGCGGCTGATGAGCCCAAGAGAGCCAGCCCTCAGGGAGGAGAGATGAGGGAACGTTGTGCAGACGCCCAGTGATGAAGTGGAGTGTCTCATCGATCAGAAAAGGTTTATTTAACACCTACTATTGGTTAGGTGTTAGAGAGATGAAAACAAAAGTGACAGTCTCCAACCTCCAGGAGTGTACATTCTATAATTAGGATATAATATATTCACAGAGGCACCCATGATAAGTTTGTGAAAAATACAATAATTTACTTTCAAAAAGAAAAAAAAGCTCCCCTCAAAATCATGTATGGCCCAAGTCAGAGCAATTGTATTTTAGTTGTTTGTGTTTCTCTGAAAAGAGGGATCAAATAGGTGTTGAAAGACAAGTCCTCAGAGGGGGAGAATACAGAAGGGAAATGAGGGAGGGGTATTTAGAAGGTCCATGTCACCCAAGGGGGTGTGTATAAAGAAACTAAAAGAGGTCTTAGAAAAACCACGTAGTCGGGATGTAGAAAAGAGATGGGGCTCCTCCGTGTTGCCAACCAAGTGACTACGTGTCCAGAAACAGGCACGTGATTAAGTGAAGCTGCCGGGGAGGACGGTGAATTAACCTCCTGTAGTAATCAGGAGTCTGGGCCCTGGCTTTGGACCAAGGCAGAGGAAGAGGAAGAAATAAGGGTGAGCAATCAGAAATCGGAACTAGAAAGGATTACAAAAACCTGATATGTGTGAGAAACTGCCAAGTTGAATTGAATATCAGAAGACAATGGACCACTAAGTTACTCCATGTGTAGTTTGCATTCATAGTGTACTTGCAATTGCAGAAGAATAGTTTCTGTTTTAAATAGCTTGCTGCTCAAGAATTCTTTATTTCTTTTCATTAATAGAAGTTATAGATCATCAAGTACAACTCCCTTCTTTTTACAAACAGGGAAACTGAGTTCCAAAGAGGTTGTAACTTGCTTCTGGTTCCACCCCCATCAAGTAGCACAATCCTAGTGTTCTTATCACTATTTCTTGTGTGTGTGTGTGTGTGTGTGTGTGTGTGTGTGTGTGTGTGTGGGCAAGGGGGTAGAAGAGGTGAGTACCAGGAAAAGATCACATTTCCCTGAAATATGGCAACATAAAGTTCCCTTAAGAGTTTTGTTAAGGTTCTCCCTAAGCTGGATTTTGTCATCAATGCACCTCAGAATCCTCATTTATTCCTCCAAAAGGCCCTAATGAATACTAGCTGTCCCTTCACTCTCCCTCATGGCTTTTCTAACTTGCCTTCTCTTTCCCCCAACTGCGTATTTCCTGGAAATATTCTCCCCGCCATGCTGCCTTCCCTTTGCCAAGCCTAAATCTTTATTGCACATTTGAATTTTAAGTTTTAAATGCAGCCCAGTCAAGGGTTGTCTAAACGGCTTGGGTTGGGAGGGGGAGAATGCGCCTGGGTTCTAAGAAAAAAGGCTCAAACAATCTTCTTGGAAAATCGGAGCTGTTCCCATTCATCATCTTAGCTCTTAATTCATTCTGATGAGTTAAAAGTAAATGAACCAAAAGCATATGGATCAGATTTACCTTTGAAAAAAAATGTGCAGGGTTTAAGAATTAGAAAGAGGTTTCTGGCCAAACACATTTTTCGGTTTCACTGAACACGAAACGCTGGAAAAATAGCTCGTTTGCCAAACCCCAAGTACAGCCAGATTTGTCTATCCCCATGCAACCCACAAAGTTCTGGGGCCATGGTTTCCTGACTCGCTTTGAAATTCCTTCAGAGGCACCCAGCAGTGCCTTAGTCTCTTTAGTTTGCTGGGAGGACAGTGTCAAACATTCAGAAACGTTCTGTCCCTTTTTCAGGCCCATCTAGCTTAAAGCAGAGCCTCTCCTCTCTGTTTTGTGGGGAAGTGGGCCACAGCCAGCAGCCAGGCCCAGGCCGGCGGAAGCCTCTCTGTCAGTGAGAAGGTGACCCTTTTATTGGGATCAGCTTGCCTAAGGCCAAAGGGAAGGAGGGGAAAGACTTCTCTCTAAAGACGGTGTCTCAGCTTGTGTGATCTGATGCTGAGTGAAGTGAGCAGAAACGGCAGAGTGATTTCTACAGAAGCAGCACATCATAAAGAAAAAAGTCTTTTAAAAACAGCAAATCTAATCATTGCAAATGAGAACATCAACTCCAAGGAATTAGAGAGGAATTTGGACTTTTGGGGACATGGTAAAAGAGTGGGGCAGTTTTCTTTGACTCTGCTTAGTCAGTCTCGTTCTGCACTTCATGGCCCCATTTGGGGTTTTGTTGGCAGAGATACTACAGTGAAATTGGCCATTTCCTTTTCCAATTCATTTTACAGATGGGAAAACTGAGGCAAACAGGATTAAGTGACTTGCCCAAGTTCCCATAGTTAATGTTTCAGCCTAGATCTACACTCAGTTTCTCTTGAGTTCAGGTCCTAATGCTCTATCTACTACATTTCCTACCTCTCCCACATCTGAGTCGTCTTCTTTCTGTGATATCTTTGGGGAATAGATCTATGTAGTATTGCTGGGTCAAAAAGCATATCAGTTTAATTAATAACTTTGGAAACATGGTTCCAAATTGTTAACTTTGCCAATCTGATATAAAGTGTTGCCTCGGAATTTTTTAAATTTGCATTACTATGATTATTAGTAATATAGAACACCTTTTCATATTGCTAGTGATAGCTTTGATTTCTTCCTCTGAATATTGCTTTGACCATTTAACAGTTGAGGATCATCTTTAATACTTAGAAATTTAACTCCATTTTCTGCTTTTCTCCTAAATAAGAGGTTTGTCAGAGAAATTTGCCTCAAAAACTATTTCCTATTTACCTTCTCTCTTCTGGTTTCAGCTCATTGGTTTTGCTTGTGCAAAGCCTTTTTAATTTTATGTATTTAAAATTATCCTAATTTTCTGTTATCCTCTCTGTTGTTTGTTAGTTAATTCTTCTCCATTAGTAGATATGACAGGTAATTTCTTCCTTTCTTTTTTAATTTGTTTATAGTGCCATTTTGGAATTTTTCTTAGTATAAGATAATGAGATGGAGCCATTTTCTGCCATATTGCTTTGTATTTTTCTTTTCTTTCTTTCTTTTTTTTTTCCTGAGGCAGTTGGGGTTAAGTGACTTGCCTACAGTCACATAGCTAGGAAGTATTAAGTGTCTGAGACTAGATTTGAACTCCTGATTTTAGGGCGGGTGCCTTTATTTTATGTATATATTTTATATTTATCATATATATAATGTATAATATTTATTTTATTATTTATTATATATTAATATAATATAAAATAATTACAATTATTTATTATATATATACACATATGTATAGATAGATAGAGATATATAGATATAAATGTGGATAACTTAATGTGCCTTTATTTTACATGCTGCAATTTTACTAGTTACAATTAGTTTTTTAGTTGACTCTCTTAATAAGCCATCAGAGGTATCATCTGCAAAAATCTTGCTCTGCTTTTAATAAAGAACTGGTTTTAGCAACTCACAAAGGTAATGTTTTTGTGAGTGGAGCCAATGTCTGCGCATGTGTTCAACATTTCTGAAGTCAGAGGCTAAAACTTTCTCTATGAAAGAGAAGGAAAGAGATTGCTTAGATGATTAGATTGGGACTAAAAGTCCCAATCAGACATTTAGTAGTTCTTAATCTTGGCGAAGAAAACAAGCAGCCTCCGAACACAGACAGGCTGTTTATTTCGACTGAAGTCCCCCCTGATTCCACAAACCATCCTTCGCACAACGACGCTTTTCTCCTGATGGAGTTGCCTGTTGGGAGACACACAGAGGCTGAGTGAGGGATCACCTGGCCCAGCAGCCGCCTCAGGCCCTCCTGGACAGCTCCAGAACACACAGCCCTCAGGGGTATGACCAGCCTGGGCTCACCTAGACAGCACAGCACGATGTTCCAAAGTTCACCCTGCGCAGTGTCTGTTCTCTTGAACATCTCAAGAGAGATGGTCCAGGGGATCTGGTGCTGGGTTACACTACACTACAGCTTTGTGGGAGGGTTTTTCTCAGCCATTCATTCTGACAACCAGAGGTAGAAGTGGTAGGAGTGAAAAATGGCAGGCCCAGAGACTCGGGCCTACGTGCAGGACGTGGAGTTTAGATCCCTTTGACATCTGTGCAGACAAGCATGCATGTGTGCACGTACAAGCATCACACACTGAGGGGTACTTCCAGGTCCTTACCTAACATGTTGCATATCGTTGAATTTGTGGAGGACTTTGGGATGCTGATGAAACATTTGGTTGTTTTATTTCAGCTTTGCATGATGATATCACCAGAAACTTTGGAAAGTTTCTTTCCATATACCCACAACCCTTCTCAACACACATTTTTATCAACATTTTGCAGCTAAAATTGGGGAAGGACAAATTCAGAAGTAGTACAAGCACATTTCTTCAGGGGTGCTGCTCTTTGGTTGAGCCCGAGGCTATTATGTAAAATAAAGGCAGTTAATTTTCCAGCTAGTGCTGCCTCTTACAACTTGAACAGAACAATTAGCTGGGGTTAGCAACTCATTAAGCAGTCTCCTTATTAGTTTTAAGAACGATCATTCTTTTTTTTTTTTTTTTTTTTTTAATTTAAAATTTGCTTTTGTAGTATGAACTAAGTTGTCAGCAAATATAAACATTGTAATGTACAGAGAACAAGGAAAATTGTGCAGAAGATGTGAACTAATGTGTACAATATAAGCCCGATGTGATGGTACATGCCGGAGTGTCCAGAATGCTCAGGCTGATGGCTCTCAGGTGAGGGAGTTCTGATGTGTATTGGACTAAGCGGTTCAGTGAATCCTTGGGTCTGGGAGAACCACCAAGCTACTGGAGGAGAGGCAAATTGGCCCAGGTTGAAATGAAGCAAGTCAAAGGTCCCATGCTGAAAAGCATCAGGAATGGGAACCACAAGTGATTAATGCACTTTCAGCATTTATGCTGAAACATAATGAACTGAGTCTTACAGGGACCTAAGGAAGCCTTAGCTTCCTTAAACAAAATGAGAAGACACAGTCTCAAAGGAAAAAAAGTACCCACACATACATGTATGTATTTATGTATATGTGCACATATTACACATATGTACATATGGTTTCTTAAACCACATAAATATATATTTCATATATATATATAATGTGTATGTATATACATGTGTGTCTGGAAGGATATACATGGACTTTTTAAAGTGTGCATGTGTGTGTGTATCCTAACAAAAAAATGTGGTGTCCCCTTTTTTTATTTTATTTTTTTCTTGTGCATTTTTAAAAATGTTTTATTGATGCTTGTTCGGACATATCTGTTCCTACCCATTAAGCTCCCACCTCACTTCTAAATAGAAGCCTTTCCTTTTAATGACCTATAACAGATTATCCAAAGAGAACCCAGTTTTTATTCGCATACTTGATGTACTTTGCTTGATGCCATTCTTTGCATCAACTTCAGAGCATGTACAGGTACTCTGTAACTATTTCCTGCCTGCTTATTGTGTGGCAAACAGAGGAAACTAAACCTGGATGTGCATATCGTCCAAAGCACTAATCGTCCAAGTTGACCCATTTTTTTCCCATCCAGGAAAGAGAGTCAAGGACTTGTAATAAACAAGGTGGGGAGACAGGCTGCTGGCCGCAGGCCCATTACATCCACCTAGTCCAGCAAAACAAATCAAGGTATTGACTGTCTGAGAATGCATTCTGGATCTCAGCCACCAGAAAGGTTGTCACTCCTGCAACAGTAAACTCATGCAATAAACTCCCTTGGCTCCCATTTACCTCCAGAATCAAATAAAAATCTTCTATTTAGCTTTTAAAAGCCCTTCATTCATACTCTGGCCTCTTCCTACTTTTCCAGTATAATTATACTTTGCTCCCTTCTATGGATGCAGGGACACTGACTTTCTCTCTGTTCCTTGCATGTGATACAACATCTCCAGCTGCATAGCATTTTCTCTGGCTATTCCCCAAGCCTGGCATGCTCCCCCTCCCACTTCCACCTCCTGGTTTCCTTAGCTCCCTTTAAGACTCAGCTCAAATTCCAACTAAGATTTCTTTCCCTTTTTTTGTTCCCCATCCCCAGCCATCCCCATCTTTACTAGTGCTTTTTTTAATATTACCTTCCATTTACACTGTACATATCTCATATATATCTCATATATACATTATAATGTGAGGTGCTTGTGAGCAAAAAACATATTTTAGCTTTCTTTTTTTTTTTTTTTTTTTTTTTTTTTTGGCAATTGGGGTAAATGACTTGCCCAGGATTACACAGCTAGGAAGTGTTAAGTATCTAATTTCAAATTTGAATTCAGGTCATCCTGACTTCAGGGCTGATGCTCTGTCCACTGTACCAACTAGCTGCCCCCTTTTTTATATCCTTTGTGTTTTAACACAGTGTCTGGAACATAATAAGGACTTTCTTAATGCTTCTTAGCTGATTGAATATTATTCACTGCTTTCTTCAGAGTTCTGAGGTCCTTCAAAGTCAGGGTCCTTAACATCATTGTTGGCTTCCTATATATTTCCCCAAGCTCTGTTCATTTCACTCTTTATCACTGTGTACATCTCCTGGGTCCGGTTCTGTGTCTCCCCAATTGGGGCTGGAGGCAGGAAGGGCTGGAAGTGAGAGAGAGAGCCGGGGGGAGGCGGGTACTGCCACTGTCAGAATTCTTGGCTCTTTTGAGAGAGAGGTAAGACAGAATGAGATATTTATGGGCATGAACATTATGGAATTCTATCTGGCTTGACTCTATATATAATTTGTCACAGGGGTTCTGGTTTTTCCTTTTTTTTTTTTTTTTCAAATTGAGGAAGAGGTGGAATAGGAGAGAGAAAAATAAGTGCCTATTAGTTGAAAAATAAAATGAAGAAAAAAGATAAGAGGATAGTCTGTTTTCTCAAAAAGCGTTCAACAAAAATGTTCTGCCTCATAGGTAATGCGTAAGACTGAGCTGTGGAATTAGGGGAAAGTTGGCAAAGTCCTCTGGAAATTGGCTAAAGGATAGGAAACAAAGGGTAACGTAAAAAGCTAAAAGGAGGTTAATTGGGACGGGCCTAGGGGAATAGGGTTGGGGCCAGCTTTTTATTATTTACATATAAATTACTTGAAGGATTGTACAGGGAGAGTCTTCCACTATTTGGCCCACGAAGCGGCATTCGATAGGGTCCACGTGGCAAAAAGGACAATGCAATTAGGGAAAGGATTTAATTTGTCAAAAGGTTTAGCCTGAGAAGCTGTCCTCTCTAGAGCCTGAGAATGTAGGCTCTTGCTATTTCTTTAGTGGCCAGACCTCCGTTTTATTAGTGGCTAGGCTGTGGGCTGCAACAGCCAATGGCAGCTCAGGACTTTGCATTTCTTCTCTCCAAAGACAGCTTGGAATTAAACTCTGGCCTCCTCAGTCCTGGGACACTTTGATAATGTTAAATTCAGGTGCTCTTATTAACCCAGATGGAGATTCAGAGGCATAGGAGGGGCTTTTCCTGTTGAACTGTAACAAAGAAATTAGTCACTCGAACCCCTTGTTGATCGGAGCACTTATTTAACAATTAAGTTTTCCATCCTACAGCATCAAAGAAACTTCCTGCAGGGATGTGCTCACAGGAAGCAAGCAGTGTTTGTTAGGGCCGTGCTATTTGGCGGATGTGTCACTGGGGCTCCCTGGATGATGCATCCATGTGTAGAGCGATCAGAATCACAGAACTGGGGAGTTGGGGGGTAATCCCGTGGTCATGTAGGCTGAGTATCCAGGGTTAAATCCCAGTGACTTTGGTTGAGAACCTTAATTCTCCATATACTTCAGCATAGTTGGGCCATCCTGACCTGTGTCTTGCCACTGAACTCAGATGACTCCAGAGGAGAGAATGGGGCTAGTGACTTGACCAGCCTTACCTCACTTCAGTCCAGTTCATTCTAAGTCAAGACGTCGCCTTTCGGATGTTTTGGGGCCTCTTTGAGAATGAAGGTCAAACGACAATTTCAGCATGGATCCTTCAGAGTCCATTAAAGGCCAGACATGATGAAATCCCTACTTTTCTTCTAATATTGGATGCAAATAGGAATGTGTTTCTAGGGAAGTGAAGGGTATTCTTGCATTTTTGTAATTGGACTGTGACTATTTCCTGTTAGAGCCTCCTACACAAGGCCTTTCCTGGGCTCTTACTCCCCTTCCTTTCTTATTATTCCTCATCTCGTGCCAGAAATAACCTTGTATTTACTTCTTTGTGCGTTTTTTTATTTAATTATCTGTGGTCATCTCCTCTTCTTCCCACTCACAGTTTAATATAAACTCATTGAGACAGTGGCTATTTCAGTTTTATATCCATACCTTCTGAGATGGTCTGACATCTAGTAGGTGATTAATAAATTCTTATTAATAGGTTAAATCCTATTGCCTAGCATAGCACCCAACACGGACAGATAAATGGTTATTGGTAGGCTACAAATTCAGTATCAATTTTGTGTCAGACATTGTGCTAAATTTTGGGGATACAAATACAAGAGAAAGACAGTCCCTTCAAGGGACTTACCTGCTAATGGGGGGAAAGAAAATACAAAGGGGGGGGAGGGAAGAGAGAGGGCAGCTTGAGGAACACTTGACAGGACACATTTCAGGGTGAGGAACCTCTGAGTGCTAAGGCAGGGTACAGGTGTGACAGCAGCTGAGGCAGGCAAAGCTGCTGAGGTGGCAAAAGCCAGAAGGTCAGGGGCAAAGCCAGGACACAGAAACTGAGGTTTTTTTCCTTAGGGCAATACTTTTGTTCATAAGACACAGTGGATGACTGTCCAGACTTCAACCTTTATAGTTTCACGGCAGTCTTGCTCTCAAGAGTGTCTATTTTTTAAAAAGCATCCAGGTATGATCTTTCCTTTTGGATTTTTCTTGAGTCATTTGTAAGAAATGTCCTTTTTTTTTTTTTTTTTTTTTTTTTGAGTCATTAGTAAAAAAAAAAAAATGCCTTTCCCTCCACTGATTAGGCTGCAATGGGTTGGAACAAGAAGGGGATTTTTAAAAATAAATTTTTACAAATAACTTTTATTCTTACATCACCTATATTTTCCACTCTATCCCTTCCTATTTTCCCAGCGTCATCCCTTATGCCAAAGTGTTAAAATGACAAATTATTTAAAAAAACAAACAAAAAAAAAAACCCCAGCAAATCCAAACAACACATACAAAAAAGTTAATGTTGGGCAGTGTTCCATTTCCACATACTGTCAGCTCCGCAAATATAGAGGCAATGCATGAAGTAGGGTGATGGTCTTCTCATATTCTTTATTTGGAGCCAAGCTAGATCATAACTTCTATATTTATTATTTTATCGTTCTTCCCACTTACATTATATGTGTTCTTTTCCCAGCTCTGCTTATTTCCTTTTACATCAGGTCATCTAAGTTATTCTGTAGTCATTTTTTACTGCGAAGTAATATTCTCTTACATTCATAAACCTCCGTTTGTTTAGCCATCTGCCAAACAATTCTCCAAGAAGTGTTGCTGTAAGTATTTTGGTATTTATGTAATTTCTCCCCCATAGACCTAACATTATTGTCCCCAGATCTAAGGATATGGATGTTTTAGTCCCTTTCTTCACATATTTCCAAAATATTTTCCAGAATGGTTGGTTCAGTTCACAACTCCACCGAAAATGCACGCGTCTGCCTGTCAACGTTTGCCACCTGCTTTTTGTGTCTTATCTCCTTTGAACTCCCAGAGAACCTAATAGGGTAGATCATACAACTATTATTAGGCCCATTTTTCTGGACGAGGAATCTGTGACCTAGGAAGATTTAGCCATCTCAGGGTAATATAGTTGGTATATACCGGCAGCGTCAGTGTTTGCCTCCAGCCTTTGGCTGCTTCCATCTGAAATTTTATCTGGTAGGGTGGCAGAAGAGGGGTCCTGAGTAAGTAGATATTCTGGTTAATTTTGTCCCTCCCCATCCCAAGCACAGGATAAACTCCTTAAATAAGCAGACCTTTGCCATGTTTTATTTTGAAACCTTTGTGCCCCAGACACCTAGCATCCTATAAATAGTAAGCACTGAATAAATGTTTGTTGAAGTGATGTACTTACTTGTAACAGAAGATGCATACACAAAATTGATTTACCATTACTTATGCTAACTAGTGCAGTAGAAAATTAGATTTATGCTTCTCAATGCTAGCAAACTTTATTAATCAGATGCATGCAAGCAGTTTATATTATCTCTATTGGACAGTACAATCATTAATCTCACTAGGATCAAACCACAAACCCAATTTCCTCAGGCTTCCCAGTGTATGTGGCTCATCTTGAGCCTTAATGGCAAGACTCCCTTTCATCCCAGGCATAGGCCATGTGTCTCGCTTCAAGGTGGTTGCTTGACAAGTCAGCAACTCCCAGGCAGCTAATGAGCACTGCCCTCGAGAGAACATGGAGAATGCTTCCGTCTTCGTGTAGGGAATTCGGGAGCTGGCTTGGGTCTCGATGCAAGGTCAGGCTGAAGGCTACAGTGTCTCTGGTGGGTTTCTTACATGAGTGTTAACTAGTTAACTCCAAAGTTCTGGTTGATGGCCAGTGACCTAATTTGTTTGCCAATTAATTTGATTGATGTCTGGGGATAGAAACCAATCACATAACCTCAAAATCGTTTATCGTATTTTCCCATTGATGGTTTGTCCTTTCTGGGGGTCCCATATGTTAACCAATTGTTCATGAGCGCACATATGTTGTTTATGAAGCTGTACCACACATATGCTTATCCTAATATTTAAAAACTAATTATGGGGAGGAAATCAAAACACTTTACCTCAAAATGGTGACCGAATACAAAATCATTAGTGATGTCAAAGTGTAACAGATTTATTCTCACTACATTACTAAGCACTCACTGTGTATTCCAGTACTTTGCTTCAGACTTTTGAAAGAACTCCTTAAATTTGGGGAAGTACATCATTTTCCTTGTAAAGTCTCAGGCAGCACATCATAAAATTGTTTTCTTTGTTAGCCAGTTATAAGAGTTATGAGTTATAAGAGTTATAAGGTTATAAGAGTTGGAAAGACAGACAGACAGACACGGATGAGTCTTAATCTGAAAGGATCGCCCGCCGTGACGATATCACAAGTGCATTTGGGTTGTGTGTCCAATAATATTTATCAAGAACATACCTTGTGCAGTCTTGGTAAAATGTAAAATGAAAGCAAATGTTGGGCACGGTACACTGGTTTAAGTCATTTACACTGTTTTATTTGCACAATCTTAGCCCTCTAAAGTTTTCACTTAATCCAGTAGAGTCTCTTAAAACTAGAGAGGGTGTAAGCGTAAAGCAGGTCTCTGAGAGAGCAAAGCTATGCAAGCTGGCAGAGCTGTGGAGGTCGCCCAGCGAGGGCTTCAAGGGCAAGTTCCTTACGGGTCCTCCATCATAATCCCCTCTCTGCTTATGGTTGCAGGTGAGAGTCTATGATCTCACACAGTATGAGCACGGGGCAGATGACGTGCTGATTTTAGCCACCGATGGACTCTGGGATGTTTTAGTGAATGAAGAAGTGGCTGAAGCAATCACACAATTTCTTCCTAACTGTGATCCTGATGACCCCCACAGGTTTGTGTTTTTGACTATGGTTTTAGGGGTTGGCCGTCCAGCGGCCCTGAGGGTAGCCAAAACATGGTGGTGGTGGTTGAAGTTAATAAAAACTTTTCTTTGCTCAAGATCATACGGACACTCTAGGAAACCTATAGTTATGTGCCCAGTTATAGACTGTGAGTTTGTCATCTGAGGTCCAGCTTAACTAAGTATAAAAATGTTTATTGCCAGAGGGCTGGCCACCAGGTAAATGATTTCTTTTCCAGCCACATAACCTTAGCAAGACAGTCTTTTAAAGTGCTGAGGGAGTTGTTATATGCATTAGAGGTGGAACACCCTCCCCAACCAAAGCTCAGATCCTTGAAATATTGAAGTAATAAAGCCTGACACGGATGGTTAAACATCATAACTCAGAAAGGATATCTCATCAGGGTCGTTCCTCCAGGCAGCTAAGAGTATGTCTTAAGATAAACCTAAGATCTATAAGTATTTATGCCTTTTCGGGTCTATCAGGGGCATCTCTTATTCGAGGAGAGTTTTTGTGTCCTCATTGCCCACTAGTCAGAACAGTAATAGCTCATCCTTTTGCCTTTATCAGTAGTGATAACTTGAACTGCCCCTTCATTATCCTTAACCCGGCCTGGTGATATTTCTTTGGGATCTTTTTTTAGACCCACAGTAAAAAAAATTACAGAAAGGGGTTGAACTTTGAGTAATAGAAAGACCAATGGAGGTCCTAGAGAAAAGGCATACTCCTTCCTAATAGCAGAAAGGTAACCAGAATATAATTGGTACCCTCTCTTTGACTCCCTCCCCAATATGAATTGACAGGTTTGGGTCCCTCAGAGAGCAGCTATCCCAGATACAAGGGGCTCTATGGGTCTGCCCTCCTAAAAGCTCATGAGCCCCCACAGCTAGTTTCACTTTCAGTAATAGGCTAGTTGACACAGCTCAAAACAAAGGTATTTACTGAAATGAAAAATAAATACAAATAATAAAAACACAACATTCCTTCCGCACACTTAGGGCTTATATTACTTCAAATGCACAGAGCCCACAGACTAGTAGAGAAGCCCATGCTTAGGGAGTACATGCATCCAATACAGATCCCACCTGCAGGGCTGCAGAGGTCCCAACGCAAATCATACTGTTCTCTTCTAGACTGTTTGTTCTGGATAAGTTACTCAGCTGGCCTCTCTGAATTTCAGTGCTCTTCTGCCAGGACTATCTCATCTCCCAGCTAATCCTGGCCAATTCACTGGATTCCTCTCCACCAGATGCTACTTTGGAGGAATGGGGACGAGAAAGAAATGCCTCCTCTACCCTGTGGAATTCTGGAGAGCATCCTTTCTGTCTCAGCTGATTCTTTAGAGTGTTTACAACATTCAGAGAATGGGCTTCATCAGTCTGCCAGTCAGAAGCCTAAGACACAAAAAAGGTTAAGGAGCTCCCTGTTTTAAAGAAATAGTAAAATGTAAGCACATCTTCACACTTTAAGAGCTTAAAACTCTTTGACTACCACTTAACATTTTAAATTTTCATCAAGCGAGCAAAGAAAACCTCATAAATCCAAGGGTCCCTTTTTCAGCTCTTTACCCCCATACATTAATGGACAAGGTGTCCATATAAGACATTTTTGCTTTAATCGTTTTTCTTTATTACAAGGGAGGTTTATGGAAAGGGGGGATGGTCATTGATAAAGACAAAAGTCATCAACAAAACCTTTTTTTTTCAAATCCACTCTAAAATAGCATGTAGAATCTACTGTTAACAAGCCTGTGAAGAAGTCTGTGTCTTGCTGGTGAGGGTGTAGAGGTGCAGACTTTTTGAGGAAGAATATGGCAGTATGCTGTACCTCAGCAAACATTTTGACCCAGTGATTTCATCTCTTAAGACTTTATTTTAGAAAAGGAAAATCGTCCATTTGTACAAAAACACTCTTCTCTGTTCTATTTGTAATAAAAATAGTGAGTTTAGAATCAGGAAAACCTAAATTCAGATTCCCTGTGCAGGTTTCTTTATCTATAAAATGAGAAGTTTGGAGCCAGTGAACTTGGAGACCCCTTCCAGGGTTAAACCTATGTTCCTATGAATTAACATGTCCCCAAAGTGGAAAATACAAAAAGAGTATGGTATGTTAATGTAACAGAATGTAATTATTGTTTCATGCAAAATTTTAAGTGTGAAAAAATTTAAGAAAACATGGAAAGACCTAAACAGAACATTGAACAGAGATGGGTACAGGGGATTGCAACTCTATTTATGTGAAAGAAAAACTCTCTTCACTGTATGTTAGCCAGAGATTGCCAAGGACAATTTATTAATGCAGTAGCATTTCCTCTGGGAGATAGATTCAGAGACTGGCAGAGTTCATTCTGCTAATCAGAATTCCCTCTCTGCCCAGGCAGCTTCCGACTTAAATTTCATAGTAATCATAAAGCAAAGGACAAAATTCAGTAATAGCAAAGAAAAATGAAGACATTTTTGATTGTTCAAACAGAGCAATAACAATAAAACCATCAGAGATATATACCTTGAAGAAGAAGAAAAATCTTCCTGAAAAATAAAGCATCCCTCATCAGGTTCAGGGCCAGAGGGTCCCCTCTCTTGCTCATGATAAACCAAGGGATATTTTGCTTTGATTAACAAAGGGTTATTGCCTCTATTCTAGGCCTTTGATATCTTTGGGGGAACAAAACAACATGCCTGATTCTAGGGAGTCAGCAGAAGTTAAATACCAGAGAAAAGACACTGTTAAAACATTAATGCTTTATAAGTTAGGTGTGTGTATTTACCCATGCACACACACATATTAATAGGACAACTGCAGCTCCATGCTTCCATGTTGAAACCAAATACAAAAACAAGGGGGGCAAAAAATCAGTTACAAGAAGCAGTACTTTTTTTTTTTTTTTTTCCCCTGAGGCTAGGGTTAAGTGACTTGCCCAGGGTCACACAGCTAGGAAGTGTTAAGTGTCTGAGATAGATTCGAACTCGGGTCCTCCTGAATTCAAGGCTGGTGCTCTATCCACTGCGCCACCTAGCTGTCCCCAAGAAGCAGTACTTTTGACAAATCTGAAAGAAAAATGGAACAAAAGTCTTTTGTTATCAGCTGATTTATTGATTCTACTTTGTTAAATGCTAAGAGTTTCCATTATAGCTGTTTGATTATTTGTTTTTATTATTATGTCTATAATAGAAAATAGGGGGTTTATATTTTATATTTTATTATTATTAATATTATACAAAGAGAATTAATTAGAGAGAAAAAAAACAATATGGTAGATCACCATCTTCCAGGATGACCTCCGGTTCCTCCTTGTCCAGAGATTCGATTAGCACATCGTTCTTTTTTGCCTGTTAAATATTTTTCTGCCTATTATTATGTTGCCACCTTTCTCATGTTGATATGAGCTGCAGTCTTTTCTGCATTTATGAACACAAAAGGTCAGAGTCAAGAAACCGAGAATTCTAAGAGCCAAATGACACCAGCCCTCTTTTACGAGTAATATTTGTTGGCAGTTTGGCTGTGTACCTGCCCTTATTCATCAGGACTCTTCTCCATAGCAACAAATCAGCTAGTAAAGATCCGGCCAGCCTAGGAAGCCACAGTGATGTCTCGGTGTGGGTCGTGGGGGGCCTAGGGGTTCTCTGTGACAGGAGTTCTGTCGAAAAAAAGTCACAGAGATGAAATTGAGGATACCTAGCATCCAGAGAAGGAAGTGTACAGCAGATTAAAGGGGAAAAATGAGTGAAGACTGTAAGTCTGGTTTTTGGACAAGAAAAGGAAAGGGAGAAGGTGAAGGGCAGGAGCCAGGCTCAATTCAGACTGGGACAGTAATAATTCAGGATCAGAATTGGAATGGAATGAGACACTGATCCTCCATCCCAGCACGGAGAGGATTCTCCATGAGGATACAGCTCTGGTTCAGCGAGACTCCCGTCTGCACCCAGAAGGAGATCTGCTCAGAACGGGGCGCTGGTGGTGGTCTTTGATCCTCTGACTCTCCGTGGGCCGCACCAATCAGTCCTTGAGCACTGCTTCTGTGCTTTTTAAGAAAAAACTGGTCTAGCAATGACTTCTACCTCCAGGGCACAAAGAGCAGGTAAAGGAGGAGGAAAAGGAAGAAATTAACTTCAAAAGCTGGAACTTCAGAAAAACAGGATTCAGTTTGACTTGGACAAACAGAATCAAACTAAGAATATTTTCACCTGGACTAAAAAACAGGGAGAAGGAGGCAGAAAGGGCAAAGGTCCTAAAAGACAGTCCAGCTCTCAGTGTGGGAGTTAGGGGGAGGGGGAATTAAAAAGGATTGCTGCTGCAGGGAGGAAATGAACGCGTAACCCCTTTTCATTATGGTTCTGAATACTAAAGGTCCCCAGCTCCCTCTTCTCCCCCAATTCTTCCTCGGCAAGAGTTTGTTCACCATACACTCATTAAAAAACAGGAGACTCTGGTATTGGTGACACTTGGGAGATAGAGTTCTATAATCCAGGAATAAGAGGAAACCTGCCGATAAATAGCTTCATAGATTTTGAAGCTGGAAGGAACCTGAGAGAAAGCTAGACCCATCTCGGTTTTAGAGGAAGAAACTGAGGGCCAGAGAGCTGGCGTTGCTCCCCCAAGTAATCAGGAAAGTGCACTTCAAAGCAGAGGCCTGCCCAGCTTCTCTGTCCTGGGCCTGCTGATGTGTGTGTGAAACTCTCGAAGACTGAATTAATATAACATTGTAAACGTGTCTGATACACGCTCCAAGCTGCTTATCCTCATGCCCCAGGGCCCTTCCATCGGGGCCCCCTCTGACTCCAGAGAACCCGGCGGCGGCTGCTGGGAAGGAGTAGATTGCCTGTTCGTCTCCTGCAATGACCTTTGTGAAGGAATGACTGGGGAAAGCAGGAGGGGGGCCGGCCTCCCTTTTCTGGCCGTGCCTCAGTCCAGGCTTGCAGAGCAACATGTGACAGCTGCCCGGACCAGCCCCACTCCCCCTAAGGAAAGTCACACGTTAGGTCTCATCGGCAAAGAGACCAACTTCTCCTCCCTCCTCTCCCCCTCCACCCCAACATGCCTTTCTACTTGGTTGGTCATCCCAGGGGCTCGCTCAGCCCTTTGTGCCCAAGAACAATGAGCTCGGCTCCGAGGCCTCTCTGGGTGGCAGAAAATTCCCGGGGATGCTCAGAGGCCAAAGGGCTGCCCAGAGTCCTCCAAAGCCTCCCTCCCTCCTTCCCCCCCAGAAGAGGGCCAGAGAGTCGCCAGGACTGGTAACTGCAGGGAAAAGAACCCCAGTCTTCTTGCTTTCAATGTCTCTCTTTTGCTCTCGCTCTCCCTCTTCTCTCCCCCCTCTTTCTTTTTTCCTTTTCCTTCCCCTCTATTTCTCTTCCCATTTCCCTCCCTTCCCATTCTTTTCATTTTTTCTCTTCTCTCTCCCTTTTTTTCCTTCTCTCCCTTCCTTTCCTTTCCTTTCCTTCCTCCTCTCCTTTTCCCCCTCTCTCTGTCTCTCTTTTTGTGTCTGTCTATCTCTGTGTCTGTCTCTCTGTCTGTATTGATGTGTGTCTCTCTTTCTCTGGCTCTCTTCTGTTTTTCTTTCCTCTCTCTGTGTCCCATCTCTCCCTCTGTTTCTTTCTTCTCTCTTTCTCTGTCTCCTCTCTTTTTCTTTCTTGTCTGCCTTCTCTCTCTTTCTTTGTGTGTATGTGTGTGTTTTGTTTCTCTCTGTCTGTCTTTCTGTCTCTTCCCCCCTCTCCCCCTCCTCCTCCTCTCTCTCTCTCTCTCCTCTCTTTCTCTCTCTCTCCCTCTCTCTCTCTCTCTCTCTCTCTCTCTCTCTCTCTCTCTCTCTCTCTCTCTCTCTCTCTCTCTCTCTCTTTCTCTCTCTCTCTCTCCTCTCTCTCTTCCCTCTTGCCTGTCACTTTTGTTAGTTGTACCTCAATTTTTCCCTGCAGAAATGAGTAGCCCACTAACAAGTATTATGACAGCTGAGAATCTGATAAGGGGAGGGGGCTAGGAATGATAAAAGATTGGAGAACAAATTACAGGCATTGTTTTCTTTGGGTGACATTCTTACCAAGAGGGAATGCAAAGCAGCATCTCCCTAGCTGGGGTGGATCACCAGGTGAAGGGATCATTAGCATAAAGATGCATTTGTAGCACTTTGACCTTCACAGTGCCCTCTCAGGCAGAAATGGGATGGGAACTGGGCCATACGAGCTGGCCAGCTCCAATACAGCTTAATAGTGCCAGTGCTTTGGGAAGCTACCTCGACAGCAGTGTGAAGGCTACCTTGTGAGCATGAGCTGGGCCCTGGCTGGGCTTTCCCCCTTCCATCTTGGAGTTTGCCCTGAAGTGGAGATCACCCGGCTGGCAGAGGCCGCTCCCTCTCTCCTCCACAGCATCACAAAATGGGCCGCTCAACCACACAACATAGTGAGGAGAGGAGTGAGAGAGGGGGCCGCCAAGGGCAGGCCTGAAGATGCTGTGGGAGCAGAAGCCCCCCCAGGGAGCTGGGGATGTTGGGAGTGAGCAGGGGGCCTGGAGGCGGGAGGAAGGGGCAGGTTTATGTTAGCCCCAGATCCTAAGAAGTCACTCAGTGAGATAGTCAAAGAAGAAGGGCCCCTGAGCTCGGCTACATCGCAGGTCAGTGTCAAGGAAGCATCCTGCAGGCAGAGGTTTATCCCGTCTCCACCTCCTATCCCAGAAGTACAGGTACCTTCCTAAGGAAGGACTCAATTAGCACAAGTTTGACATGAAAACACCTACCATGCCAGGTAGTGGATATCATCATTAAATCTTGCCTTTCAAAACCTCTATAGCATTCCATTTATTTTGGCAAAGGAAATGAAATCTCCTTTTATTAAACCCTTGGGCTGAACTGTTTACTGGCAGGGCCATATGGTTTTCCAGAGACTGAGCTCTAAAAGCAAAAGGAGAGTTTATTTGTGGTTTTTCTTGCTGGCTATTACAAGTTTTAGAACAAACTCATTAGTGTGGGATCTGGTGTTTGATGAATAGATTTGTTTCTTTCAAGTAACTTAGCACCAGCTGATGGAGCATAGGAGACGTAAACTGGTCAGTTTTTGCTGGGACCCTTTCGGCAGTGGACATCCCCCACTTTCCTTTGCTATTTTGTTGGAACATCAGAACGTTTTGCAGAGCTTGGTCAGTGCTGGATGACAAGCCTGTTAAGAAAACGGTTTGCTTGACTTTCTTAATTAATTTTTTTTCAATTAACAAGCATTTATTTTCTCTCCCTCCTACTTCTTCTCCCCCTTGGGGAAAAAAAAAAGCTCAAGCTTTACAACATCCTGCCTGACTTTCTCTTACTGAAACAATGCTTTGGGGAATTTCAGACTAAAAACACCATCCCGGAGAACTGTAAGACTAACCAAGAATGCTAATGGGACCTCTCCTCCTTCCTCTCCCCCTCCAATACTAACCTTACAACTCATGAACTGAGGACAGGAGCAGCCGTTCTCCGGCTTCCATTTCTTGGGCTAGGATAGGAAATGCTACAGGAAGAAGCAGTCGTTACATGGGGCAGCTCTCGGAGAAGGCATTGCCAGGTTTCCTGCCATCTGTGAGAAGAGGCCACTCCTTGTGATCACCCCCATATCCTTCCAGAATCTAGAGGGTGATTCCTCCTGCTTTAAATCCAAAATGTCTATTTGTAAAAAATGTAAGTCCCTGCACTTTCCCAACTGTATTCCTACAGGGCATTCAGAGAGATTCAGTCCACTAATTCTCTGCTTTCTGTTCCTTATTCTATATCCTGTGCGGTCAAAAAGGCAATCTGAAATCTGTACCCATCAGCCACAGAGCCTAAGGCAGAGTTATGTGGAGGGGGGTGCCGGAGTCTACTAACGTTCTAGTTAGTTAATGATAATCATGCTGGAAGAGGAAGAAGAGAGGAGTGAATAACCATGTGGTGGTGGGGGGGGGGGGGAATTATGTGATGGGAGGGGGAGGAGGAAAAAAGAGAAGACAAAGGCAATGACAAACATGGAGAAGACGACAGGGAAGACGAGGAAGACGAAGATGAAGACGACCCACCGGAAGATGATGGCAAAGATGAGGAAGGAGATGACGGCAAAGCTGAAGAAGACAATGGATGAGGAAGATGATGGTGAAAATGAGGAAGATCATCATGCCAAAGGTAAAGAAGACAACGGATGAGGAAGATGATGGCAAGGATGAGGAAGATGATGGCAAAGATGAGGAAGACAACAAAGACAAGGAAGATGATGGGGACGGTGACAAAGACAACAAACACGAGGAAGACAACGACAGCGAAGATGGCGGTGATGATGAGGAAGGAAGAGAAAGAGGAAAAGGAGGAAGAAGAAGAAGAGCAGGTGGTGGTGGTAGTAGTAGTGGTAAGAATAAAAACAATTGCTAATTTTTTTCAATTGCCAAGCATTTATGTTCTCTATTCTTATTCCTTCTCCCACAAAAAAAAAAAAAAGAAGAAGAAGAAGAAGAGAAAAAAGGGAAAGGAAAAGCCTCTTGTAACAGAAAAGCAGTCGCGAAACAAATTCCCATGTTGGCTACATCCATAAATATATCTCATTCCACATATTTAGGCCCAACCCTTCTCTGTAAGGAGATGGATAACATGAAGTCCTCCAGAACTGTGCTTGATCCTTATAGAGATTTTAAGTCTTTTAAATTTGTCTTTTTTGCAATGTTGTCACAGTATAGATTTTTCTGGTTTTGCTCACGTTATTCTGCATTAGATAATACAAATCTTCCCAGTTTTTTCTAAAAATCATTCCCTATCTTCATATATATCATAGTATTATTCTGTTGCATTCATATATCTTAAGCTAACCTCTTTGTAGTGCTTTTGAGGTTTTCAAAGTGTTTTACATATATTATTCATCTGAGTCTCAGCATACCTGTGAAATATTATTCTTATTACCACGCCCTTTTTACAGTTAAGGAAACTAAGGCTGAAAGTGCTTACTTTTGACCTGCCCAGACACACAGCTGGTAAATGTCTGAGGCAGGGGTTGACGTGGACTTCAAGGCCGCTGCCCCCGTGAGTTGGGATCGTTTCACTCTTTCTGAGGACATCCCCAGTGCTTCACCCAGTGTCAGGCACAAAGGAAATGCTTGTTGATTGATGCTAGGCCAGTTAAAATTTACAATGGGAGATAACCCATCTGCACCCTTTATCCGTAAGTCTGGGACCGAGGGCTGTTTCTTGTCCATCCATCTAGAAGGATTCCCTGGTCACCGCTGCCAGTCTCCCCCTCCCCAAGCTGCTGCTTTCCCTGTCGGCCAGGCTTACCAGCGTGGCTCCCTAACCCGACTCCCAGCCTTCCATCTGGCTTCCTTTGCCGTTTTCCCTTTCTCCTCCTCCCCCCAGCCCAGGGAAGGCTGTCGGCCAAGCCACATGAGGTTTGCCAAGCCCATTCCCGCCTCGGCAGCTACTCCATTCTGCAGAGCTTTGCTGATCAATATTGAAAGCTTCAGCCGGAGAAGAAGAATGTTCTCAAAATACAAAAGTTGCATTCCGGTCAGACTCCTCATTAGGAGAAAGTAGATGCTTTACAACTACTTCAGCAGTTCTCTGATGCCGTCCTGACAGCTGAATCTGAAATCGCTGCATTAGTGAATAAACGCGGTCAATAATGGGCCCACAACTGCTATTCATCTACAACTCCCAGGATCCGCCGCCCCCTTCTCCCACCCCACCACGGTCAGGGCCAGGCGCAGCAGCTGAGTCTCTGCTCCTCTCCGGGATCTGGCTAAATTATTTCCCCATTCCTTTTCAGGATCTGCTCAGATTTCTCTTACTGCTGTACTTTTTTGTGGGTGTGGTCATATTTTATTATTTAATTCCCCAAAGGGGGGAAAAAGCAGACTTTACATCTGGGAAAGGTATATATTGGCTAGGTTCTGCCCCCACTCCAGATCCCAACCCCCCCAAGTAAAAAGCCCTCTTACTTACAGAAACATCTGCCTATTCCATCTTATCTATTAAGGTAGGCCTTGTAAAAAGAGAATTCTTGTTCTTGCCAAGTACTAATCTATTCAATTTTAAGCACTCTCAAAGCATTGATCAATTTATAATGTATAAAGTTCCACGAAATAGCTCTGGGATTGGAATGGTGAACTTCTCAAATCCATGGCTGTTTGGAGGTAGAAAGAAGAGAGGGGATAATGAGGAAGTGATTAAAGTGCACAGTGTCTGAGTTGCCCCTCCCTGACTGTCAGTCTGCAGCATCCGCATGGTCGGGCGCCCTTACCTGTCTGCACTGTGCGTCACAGCAGAGCCCGAGTTCTTGGTGGGCGGCGACTGTCTCCCGGGCGTGTGCTACTTTGTGTCTCCAAAGTCTAACACAGTGTCTTGTGCACAGGAGGTACGCAGTAAATGCTTATCGAATCGACTCAAAAACAGCACCATTTAGAGCACTCTTGAACATAACCAATCGTCACAGGCAAGTAAACTTTTATAGTAATGAGCCACAGAGGATGATAGTAGTGGAGGGGAAGTGATGGCTTCCCTACAGGCCCCAGTATTCCACATAGTGTCTTGCAGAGGAAGGGGATGGACCAGCCAAACAGAACCGTGGGGTTTGCCCGGGAGAAGAGCGGTCCGGTATGTCTGTCTCTCAGGCTGGTTTAGGGCCAGGGTTACAATTAAGTGTCCTCATTGGAGGTTGCTTCTTACTCAGGATCCGTTCACCGGATGCCATGTGGGTGACCTGAACTACATGCTGGGAAACCAGTTTGGGCTTTGTCCCCCACCCCATTGCGCCATCCCTAAAACCAAGACCCCAACCCCAGTCCTCCTGTTAAGGACTGTTAAGGACCTGGAAGACAACTATTTTAAGGCAACCTACAGGGTGATCCTTGTCCCTTAGAGAACTGTATTCAGAAAAGAGATATTAATGTTTTCTAGTGTGTGCTTCCAGAATCCACTCAGTAGGAAATGCCTCCCATTCTCACGCACACTCTTACCCTACATGGAAAGTATCTTCAAAAAGAAATTGAAAACCTCCATACACTACCCTTTTATTCAGGGTCTAAATAACACATTTCTAAAGGCACATGGATGGGAGAGGTAAAGAGAGAAAACAGCATATTGATTCAGAAACTATCTAAAATTACTCATACTTTTAAAAAATATAGTATTAGAAAGTTGATTTTTATTCATAAATGGAACCATATTTAAATGATTTGGGAAAGAGGTAAAAATGCTTTTTGTTTTAAACAAAATGCTTTGTTATTCATTTATTATAGAAAACTTTTATTAAAAAAACAGAATTAATGGGGTTGGAAAACCATAGGTCAAAGAGCTTAACTTCAAATCCTGGCAAAATTCTAGAACATACTTATTAATCAGGGGGTCTGGAGAGATTCACAGACCCCCCCATTCAGTATAATGTTTTAAAATACATAAAACAAAACACATGGGATTATGAAGGAATCCAATTATATTGAATGACAGCAAAATATTTTGAAAACCAGTTCCAGGACCCAAGTTAAGAATCCTCGTATAATTTAAACAAATAGTAAAAAGAAATATCTAGTAAAAACCAGCATGGTCCTGTCAGTAACAAAGCACCCTCTTTTACTTTTTGGACATTTATGAAAGTGGTAAATCTGGGGAATACAGTTGGCCTCAATTTTAGGGAAGCATTTAATGACTAGAAAGATGTGTACCTATTGGATTATTTGCCATGCAGGGGAGCAAGTGGAAAAAGGGAAGGAAAAAAAATTTTGGAACACAAAGTTTTGCAAAAGTAAATGATGAAAATTATTTATGCATATGTTTTAAAAATAAATAGCTTTAATCAAAAAGAAAGGTGTGCATCTGGTATTTGAAATTAGTTGGATTCTGCATCCCAAAAGTAGCCATTAATAGTTGCATGTCATCTTCCCAGACAGCGTCTAGGGGAGTTTTTCTTGTTGTTGTTCCATTTGGGGTTTTCTTGACAAAGTTACTAGAAGGGTTTGCCATTTCATTATTTTATTATTTTTTGGTTGACATTTTCCCCCCTAAACCCAAATATAAGGGGGAGTTGTGGCAAAATGCTTCTCTGAACATGTGATGAGGCACTTAACTCTGATCTTCAGACAGAAGTAGCCTTCAGGGGAATCTGCACTAATCTGAGCATCAGCAATCATTTATGAAGTGCCCACTGTGTGGCTGACCCTGCCAGTGTGTGGGATGGAGCCACAAACAAAACAGTCCTTGTTCTCAGAGACGTTGCATTTTGTGCATCTGAAATAATGTCTTTAATTCTAGGCACCACATTTACAGAAGTGCCGAGGTTAGATATCCAGGACAGACCTCAGGATTAGGCTCTGTGAAGATTAGTTTAAAAAAAACAAACAAAAGATATTTTAGTTTGAAAAAGATAAGGAGATTGGGGAGGAACTGCCTTCAGTATAGGGAAATTACAATGGTTCTGTTTGGCTCTGGAGGACAAAATTAAAATTAATTGGTAGGTGTTGTAAAGACATCTTTTGTAAGAGTGCAGAATATCTGAGATTTATAGGGAATATATATATATGTGTGTGTATGTGTATATTCAAAATTATATATTTTGTACATTTATCTAAAATATATATTTGTGTATATACATATGTGTATGCATGTATGTACGTATATATAAGACCAATTACCATTCATCAGTGGTTAAAAGATATAAATCGCCAAGTATCGACAACTATATGAAAAATTATTCTAAGTCACTTCAAGAAAAATGCAAATTAAAACAATTCTGAAGTTTTCCCTCACACCCAGCAAATTGCCAGAAATGAAAAAATCAGCATTGGAGTCTTTTAAGAAAGGCAGAGGTGCTAATATACTATTGTTACAGCTGTGAATTGGGCTAACCATTCTGGAAAGGAATTTGAAATTGATTTTTTGAAATGTGGGTATCTTTTTAATGCTAAATTAAATTTTATCTTTTTCAATTAGCAAAAGTCAATTTTCTCTGTTTCCCACTCCTTATCCCACCATTGAATTTTTAAAAAAATACCTTTTTTTAAACAAATATAATAAATAGCCAGCACTTATATAACACTAACTGTATGCCAGTCACTTCATTAAGCCCTTTACAGTTATTATTTCATTTTACCCAGGAAAGTAGGTGGGATTAGTATTCTCATTTGGGAATAATTTGGGGAAATTGAAACAAACAGGACAAGTGTTTTGCCTGAAGGATCACTGAGGCTGCATTTGAACTCAAGTTTTCCTGCCTTCAAACTTGGTATTCTATCCACTGCCCCAGTCCAGTGCTGACACGGCGCTCATTAAATATGCATAATCAAGCAAAACAAAATTCCATGTTAGCCACATTCCCTCACCCCACCCCCCAAAAAAACAAATGATCTCATTCCATCTCCTCAATTTGTAATCTCTCATCAGGAAGCACGTAGGATATTCTGGAATTATTATTGGTCATTATGTGAATTAGAATTCAAAGTTGTTTGGTTTTACAGGTAGTATTATAAATTGGGGGAAAAAAAGTTCTAATTAGGTATTAGTGTTACTGTGCTTTTCAATTTTATATTTATTTTTAACACAGGCCACGTTTTAACTTTTTTTTAATGTCTAAAAGAGAAAATAAGGAATCCCACTGTTAAATTTAGAAGAAGATACTGCCCAGCGTCATCCTAAAGGCAGTGACCCCCAAATGCTTTGGCGGGGCTCAGGGGACTGATAAGATCATTACCAGAAATTATCAGAGTGATTCCTAGGTAAATGTTTGTAAACCTAACTACAGTAAGTAATTTTAAATCTGGTTCAGAACCTATCAGATCACTTATTTGGTTTGTTTCATGTGAACTTTTAAAAAATTGCTTTTTTGTTTTTGTTTTTGGTGTTTTGGGGGAAGGCAGGAGGGAATAAAAGAATCAGAATCCTTTTCTTCAACTTCAGCTCATTTAAGATCGAGTCTCCTCAAGGAAGATTAGATCTAACCATCCCCAAAGAGAAGGTCTCGTTGGGGATGAGTTCTGAGCATTCCCAGCGACAAGGATTCTGATTCGGTTACCCACCTCTCCCGGACCTCGGATCCACGAAAGGATTTTTAAAAATGTTGGTGACTGCTCCGACGCAGCTGGTTCCCTTTGTAAGTCTGTGGATTCTCTCTGACACTTTCTGAGAAGGGGACAGTGCCCCGGCATCCAAAAAGGAGGTTAACCCTGACTAACGGGGCGCCAGCACAGTTGTCATTTTTGAAACGACAACTAACAGCAGATGTATTTTAATTGAGCCATGAAACTAAGCACTGGCCCATGGGCCCAGGCCCAGAAAAGAAACTGTCCGGCCTCAAACCAGCCAGGCAGAGGGCCTAAAAGTCCATCTCCTGGGTCTCTGTTTTGTGTTTCCTTGTATGGTTTCTATGGGAATTCAGTTATGTGGGAATCAGTGACTATAAGCAAGACCTGGTAAAAACACAACTGCAGGGGAGGAGTGAGAAACGTCAGCTGAGACCAGTCTCCACGTTACAGATTACCCAGAATTCCCATGGTCCGGATGGGGTTTGTACAACCCCACGCTGTCTGGCCCCTTCTGATCCCCAAATCCTGAAAGTGCTCCATCTTCTCCTTTCCCCTCAGTGCTCCCTGTATCTCGTGTGGACAGTTTTTCAAAGATAATGTGAGTTCTCTGAAGGCAGGGGACAACCTTTTCACCTCTCTTGGTATTCCCATTTTCCTTGCTTGGCCCAGGGCCCAGCATACAGTAAGTGCTTCATAAATGCCCATAGATGACATTTTCACCTCTCTTGGTATTCCCATTTTCCTTGCTTGGCTCAGTGCCCGGCATACAGTAAGTGCTTCATAAGTGCCCGTTGACTGACTGTGTTCCCGCTTCACCCTGCCCAGGTACACGCTGGCAGCCCAGGACCTGGTCATACGCGCCCGAGGCGTGCTGAAGGACAGAGGCTGGCGGATATCCAACGACCGTCTGGGCTCGGGAGACGACATTTCCGTCTACGTCATTCCGTTAATACACGGGAACAAGCTCTCCTGAGACTGTCGACGGCCCAGGGACTGGGAGGGTTACTGGAGGAGAGAGTGGGCCCTCGCTTTGCGGAGGTCCGCGCCGGCGGGGGGAGGAGGTCGCCGTTGGCGGGGCAGGGCCCCCCATGCCTCTATTCTACAACGCTTCAGGTATCCCTTGGGTTCTGCCTTCTCCTGTCTCCGTGGGACTTGGGCACGCGGCAAGAGCCAGTGCAAAGGCTTCTCCGTGTGCCCCGGGTCTCTGCTCCCTTCTGACAGCCGCCCGGGCTGCGGCTGCCCCTCGGGCCGCTGAGTATTTATTTTGTTCCAGAGCGGCGGGAGCCTCTTGGGGTACGGCCCAGCTGGAAGGGTCGGCCCGGTCAGGCTGACGGCTCCCCCGAGAACCGAGGAGGTCAGGTCACGGGAGGGGACGCCGGCGTGGGTGCCGGCGTCAGCCTGGCGCTTGTTAGGGAGGGCTGGGGGCCGGCCTTTGGGGGGTTTTGCAGGCCTTGCGTCCCAGGCCCGCCTCACAGGGATGGAAGATCGCGGCTCCGCGTGGAGGAAGCGTTTTGCAGCGGCCACGTGGAACAGGGTCCTGGGTGACAGAACACCAGTTGTGTCGTCTGGGCTCATTTTCTCTTTCCACCTTCCCGGTGCCCGCCATTATCCTCATTGATCTTTCCTGTCAGGGCCCGACTCAGGAAATAGGGATTTCCATTCGTTGAATGGCGGCCTCCCTCTCTCCTCCTATCACCCGTCCTGTTAAGGGGTCACTGTGTATATGGAGACCTATTTGAAGCAGTATTTAGCAGGCCGGGGTGTCTGGAAGCTTCTTGCATTGGCCATGCCTCCTTTAAGGAGACCCCTTCCCAGGCTGTGGCTCTTCCCCCAAGCGCGCCCCTCGGACCCACTGGCGCTCCCAGTCTCTCCCCCCAGTACCGCCTGCTTCCTTCCCTCGGCCCTAGATATGATTTCACATGGCTGTTCACACACCAAAGCTCCCCGCTTTCATGACCCCCATCCCACCCGGCCACTTTTTACCCCAAAATGAAGTAAGTCTCCTGTGACTGCCGGGCGATGCGGTGCTTTGTTCTGTGGGACCTGGATCCAGGGCCCGGAGGCTCAGGGCGTCCTCGCCAAGCTTGCGGCTCCCCCTGGGCCGGGGAGAGAAGGAGGGGGTCGTGGGACTGTGAAATACGCCCGCTACCACCCCACGTTTCCCACACGTTTGAATCCCTTCCCCTGGAGAAGTGGGCCGCGTCTCCCCCGCCCGCCGCGTCTCCCGCAGTCCTGGAGGCGCTGAGATCAGCTCGGAGCCTTCTCTACTCAGGAACTACTCCGTGGTCTGACCGCTGGTCGCCCGCCAAGGGGCCTCTCAGGACCGAGGGGCTGCCGGGTGTTTGCGCCCAGCCCCGGCTGTGCCGCCTGCCCCATCGAGGTCCCCACTTCCTTCCCCTGTGTCTGACGCCGGTCGCGGAGGCGGGGCGGGGCCTGCTTTCGCCAGTGTGGTTTCCGTGTGGCACGCCGTGCCGCAGACGAGGAAATGCAGGTGCCCTGCAGGCTCGGAGAGACCGTTCCCTTTTTCTGCCTTGCCTTCCTTTCCTGGGCTGAATGGTAATGCAGAAAGCCGCCCCTTTCACCCCTTCCTCCCTTCCCCCGCGCCCTCTCTTTGTGGGTGTCTGGAGTCTTCCTGTCCCTGCAGCCAGACTTCCTGGCTCGGCCCCCTCTAGTTTAGGTCTCAGGAGCGGACAGCACGGCCGGAGGCCGGGCCCCTGGACGCCCACTTCCTACCCCTGGAGTTTTCCCTGGTCTGTTTCAGAAATCCCGCTCACTAGCCCTGGGGAGAGCCAGTGCCCTGTAGGGAGGAGCAGCACAAGCCCCTTGTTCCCACACGTCAGACGCTGGGCCCCCGGGGGATGAACCAGAAGGGACAGAGATGATCTGGTGGCCATCGCCCTGCCTTCCTCGCCCAGACCGCCAGCCCGTCGCCCTTGGGCCCTGACCACACCCCGAGCCCAGAAGGCTCCAGATCCCACTAACTAGGATGCCGTCGAGTCTTAGGTGTCTGTCTCTGAGCCAGATCTCCTTGTAGCCATCCCAGAGGAAATCTCCCTTTTCATTTCCCAATTAGGTCATTCCAGTTGTCCCGGGTGTGGGGTTCTTTGTGTCTTGTCTTTCTAAGTGAGTCCCCCCAGCTTGTCTAACTCAGACGCCCCTCTCCATTCTCTGGCCCCGACCAGAGCTAGTGTTTTGTCGACACCGTTTTCCTGAAAGGGCCTGCTGGGGGAAAGCGCCCACAAGCCCGTCCTTCCCCTCCGGATCCAGGACCCCCGGCACACTCGGCCTGGGCTGGCTGCAGTGAGATCCCTCCGGGATAAGGGGGAAGCGGCCCTGAGCTTTCTCCGCCGCTCTGCTCACTGGCATCTGGGGGGACGGAGGCAGGGGAAGCTGTGGGACCATTTCCATTTGAGGCTTTAGAGCTCTCCCTCCTGACGCCCCCCTTCCTTCCCTCGGCTTCCGGGCTACCCTCCATCCCAGCTTTATTTGTGGCAGCGGAGAGGGATGTCAGAACCGCTGGCTTGGGTTCCAATGCTGGGACCCTCTGAGAAGGGTCTGTTTGATGATAAGTTGCTATTAAATCTCGGTTTCTCGCAGCCTTTCCCCTCCATTCAGTCAGGCTCTTATTAATCAGAGGAGGCGGCTTACATCACCAGGTACACAGTCTCCTCTTCGGCTTCCCAAGCAGCTCTATACTCTTTCCCCCAGTGAATAATAATAAAGCCTTAATGGGATTTTTTTTTCACATAAGCAGCCCCTTACAGGACAGGGAGAGAGAGAGCAGTGAGATTTTCACAAAGAGGAGCCAGGCTGACCCCACCTAAAACTTTAAAAATGCAGAAGGCCTCGGGCCACCGGACAGAGTTCTACACTGGAAAAGTGAGAGCACGAAACACCCTGGGGGGTCGCTCCCCGGCCTGGCCGTGGGGCCGGTGACCCGGCATGCAGACGGACGGATGTCCCACGCAAGGCCCCGCCACGTGCTCTTGTGTAAATAGCTTTACTCTTTGTTTTCCCTTTGTTGTAGAGGAAGATGTGTTTATGTAGCTACCACGTAGACAGCGACCAAATGAGACTGTACTTGTGCTGCCGATTTCTACCTGTGACGTACTTGAAGGACGAGGAGCCTCCGGGACCTCCACCCTTTTTATCCTTCCATAAATACTTTGTGTTTGTCGAGGTCTGTTTGGGGGGTTTTGTTATTTCTATTTTCAGGGACTTTTTGAGGGTTACTCTTTTCCAGTCCCCTTTTTTTGTTGCTATTTTTTTGATTCATTCTGGGGTCCAGTAAATGGAATGACATTTTCAAGGCTGTGTGATCGTTTTGGGTCTTTTTTCTCCCACAAGGAGCCTTGCACAACGAAGAGGGAGAAGAATCAGAAAATGGTTTCCAGAACAATATACTTTTCTGCTTTTTTCAACTGTGTTGGCGTTTGTAAGGCACCTCCACCCAAACAAAAACTATTTAGTACAAAGGATTTATTGTGTGTGTTTTGAAAACTTGAAGTGCAATGTCCCAAGGGAGAAGCTAAGGAGAAATGTATATGCTCATTGACATTTTAAAATAAAAAGATTATATATGTGTACATAGGATATCTTCATCAAGGCTGAGTTTTTTGTCTCTGACTATCCTGACTTACAATTGCCTCAGTTTTCTAGCCTCTGAGGGAAAGAGTGCTCCAGGGTCATTGAGGGGGCTTCTTTGCGATCCCAAAGCCTGGATCATCAGTTTGAGATCACCCAACTGGAGAAAGTTCTCCATGCTCTAGTACGACAGGTATTTAAATACTTCCTTTGACTGTAAAGCAAATGCAAAAATGAGAAAATAAAACCAGTATTCTAAGCCTGCAGAAAATACACAAGTGTCCGGAGAGGCTGTACCCTTAAAAATGTACACCTAGAAGCCAGATTTGGAGACTGAAATAGTGGCAAAGGGACATTCTCAGGTAAGAGAGAGAGGGGGTTGTTTGATTCTTGCTGATGATAGAACAGAAATTCTGGGATTCGAGGATTGGTGGCTCCTTGACAGGCTTAAGTACACAACAAAACGCAAAGTAAAAATACTATGTTGTGAGCCACAGAACTTCTCTACATCACAAGTCTCTTAGAATGGGCCTGAATCACCTCATTGTTGAAGAAAGCCGCGTCCCTCTGAGGTAATCATCTTGTAGTCGTCGTCATGGACAATGATCTGGTTCTGCTCATTAAACTTAACATCAGGTCATGTAAGTCTCCTTCCTGATAGTTTCTTAAACAATAATATTCCATAACATTCATATAACACAATTTATTCAGTTATTCTCCAATCCATAAGCATCCACTCAGTTTCTGGCCACTAAAAAGAGCTGCCACAAACATCCTGGCACAGGTTCCTTTCCCTCCTCTAAGATCTCTTTGGGATACAGACCCAATAGCAGCACTGCTGGGTCAAAGGGTATGCACAGTTTGATAACGTTTTGAGCATAGGTCCAAATCACTCTCCAGAATGCCTGGATCCATTCACAATTCCACCAACAATGCATCAGTGTCCCTATTTTCCACATCCTGTCCAACATTCTGCATTATCTTTCCCTGTCATCTTAGCCAATCTGAGAGGTGTGAGGTAGTACCTCAGAGTTGTCTTAATTTGCATTTCTCTCATCAATAGGGACAGCATTTTTTTTATATGACTATAAATGGTTTTAATTTCTTCATCTGAAAATTGTCCATATCCTTTGACCATTTATCAATTGTATTCTCAAAATTTTGAGTCAACTCGGTAAGGCCTTATTTTTTTTCATCAAAAAATGGAAGTGATAGCAACCTGCATGGTCCATGAACCACAGTGTTTTTATTACGAGTTAGCATTTGCAAAGGACTAGACATGACCCCAGCCTCTCTGGCTTCGGTTGCCTAATCTATAAAAAAGACTAGAACGCTCTAAACTATGAAACATAGAGTGCTCCTTAACATGTCAGATTCCACCCCCACCTCAGTCATTTCAGTCAATTCCAGCTCTTCATGCCCCCATTCGGGATTTGTTGGCAGAAATACAGTGTTTGCCATTTCTTTTTCCACTCATTTTACAGATGGGGAAACCAAGGCAAAAAGGGTTAAGTGACTTGTCCATAGTTATGTAACTAGTGTCTGAGGCTGGGTTTGATTCACCAAAGGAAACTTTGTGACTCCAGGCCCAATGCTCACGTCCACTGCCCCGTTTAGCTGCCTTAATACCACTTCTCAAGTCCATAAACAATTATTTCGCAGATTTCTCTGAGATGCGCTTCTGTGGACGTGAAAACAAAGGAGCTCCAGTTAAAACCTGTCTTTTCTGCCAGCGTTCTCGCGACTGACCCAGGAGTCGTTTCTCTGGGTCCCCTTTTCCCTATCTGCAGAATGAAGCCTCTTGACCCTCAGAGACCTTCTAGCTGCAAGCCTGTGAACAGATGCCCTCATTCCTTGTGATGGTGTGGTTGCCTTGCCCCGTGGGATTTCCTAGCTGACCTCAGGAGATATTGGATACTGAGAAGTGGTGAAAGCTGAGGACGCTGGAAATGTGTCGTAACCCAAACTGAGGGCTGGGAATCCTTTCAGTGCAATGAGTCAAAAAGGTCACGAAACAGGGAACCACGTCGGAGGCGCCAGCCCTCGTCCGAGCCGTCCCAGACGTTGGCGCGCATGCGTTCCTTGGGACATCCTCTCCTCCCACCTTTCAGGATCCCCGCTTATTGCCATCACAGTCTCTTCCATTAACTAAATGACAGCCCAAAGAGTGAATTAGGTATCCTAGCAATTAGTCTGCCTTTTTTAATTGCTTTTCTGTAATTAGAATCCTAGAGGAAAAAAAAGCCCTGCTGCTCACTCGATACATCTCACCCACCGCTGTCAGCCCAGACTGGGTCTTCCATCCCCAAGCTGCTTTGTGGCTCTGCCGAGCAGGACTCGGGCTCGGCTTGGAGCTCTTCGGTGTGCGTCACTGTGGCCCAAGGTGGAAATACCGCGACTGTTACCTAGTGCGGAGGCAGCCCGGCCAGCCTGAAGCAGGGAAAGGCGATCGTAAACGGTTCCTTCCCAGGATCCCCGAAAACTTGCCCATGAGGCGGTTCCAGGAGGAAGGCCTGCCCGGAGACCACCAGCAGCTGCCAGGGAGGGAGGGGACCCACACTGAGGCTGCCAAAACCCCCAAACCAAGCACTCCGTGCCAGCTGTTGATGAGGAAAGCTTTGATTTGATTCTAGGGGTTCATGATATCCCGCTGTGCCACATTTCCCCTCTGAAGCCGACTTCTACAAATCCCATATGTCCCTTATTTGTAACTCGTTTAAAGTTCACAAAACACTTTTCCTCTCAATAACCCTGGGTGGTAAATGTGACCTTGTGTAACTGTGAGGCAGACTCATCAGCAGTGGGCAGCAGCCCTCCCCCCCAAAAAGGACCAAGCTAAGAATGACATATAGGGCGTGCGCAGATACTTCATGCTGTTTGATTCTCACAAACAGGGTAAATATCCCGTTTTACAGAGAAGAAAACCGAAGCTTCTAAAAGGTGAAGTGGCCATTAGTACCAGAAATTCAAATATTTATCCCCATTTTACAGATAGAACAGATTGAGATTGTAAATGACTTCATCAATAACCAAAATTCAAACATAGATGATCTAAAATAACAGAATTAGCTTTTTCTTGTGCAGCAAGTTAATTGTATAAATATATGCATATATTGGATTTAACATAGATCAGATTACTTGCTATCTAGGGAAGGGGACGGGGAAGGGGGGGGATTGGAACACAAGGGTTGCAAGAGTTAATGTTGAAAAATTGTCCATGTATATGTTTTGAAAATAAAAAGCTTAATTTAAAAAATAAAGTAACAGAATTAGGATCTATAAGAATTCTCACAGACTGGAATGATAGGTTTAATCTGAAAACCACAAAAGCTTTGTAAGAGCAGAGGTAGCTAGATGGTATAGTAGGCAAAAAGTAGCACCTCCGATCAAGAAGGCCCAAGTTCAAATGCAGCCTCAGTCACTTACCGAGCCTACATTGTTCATCGTCCACCTCCATTTCCTCATCTGTATGTTGGGCATAAAAGCACCTACTTCCCAGAGTTGATTGTAAAGCTCAAATGCGATATCCACAAAGCGTTTAGCACCCAATAGGCTCGAGGTAAAGTTCCTTGCATAGCTTCTATACATAATACATGCTTGTTGGATTAGGCTACTGAAAGATAGTAGGTCCTGACTTCCAAGCCCATTGCTCTTTCTTAAATAGCCATAAATTAAATAATATAAATAAATAATATAAATTAAATTTTCCTAAATAGCCATAAGCTGCATTTATAGAATAAGGGAGGTCATCGTCCCTTCGTCCCATGGCACATGGCATTTAATTCTGAGCTCAGCATTTCTGGCAAAGCGAACAGGATGGTAAAGAAGGGGTTCAGAGCCATGCCCTATCAGGACTGATCAATGAGGTTAGCTTAGGAAAAGGACCAGGGGCACATGGTGTGCCACCTCCAATCTTTGAAGGGTTGTGACATGAAAGAGAAGTGAGACTTGTTGGCCCTAGAGAGAAAAACTAGCTAGAGCAGGAGATTTTAATTCGGTATGGGGGAAAATGGGAATTATCCAAAGGTAAAAGGCTGCCTTAGGAAGTAACATGGTCATCAAACAGAGGCTGCACGGCCGCTTGTCCAGGTGGTCTAGCTCGGGGTTGGTTGATTGGTTTAGAGAGACAGGACTTAGGGACCTGCCCGGGGTGTCCGAACCCAAATTTGACTGGGGCCTCCTAACTTCATCCACCGGCTGCTCCCTTTCATTTGTAACAGACCCCTCTGGGGGCCTGGCAATGCCCATTGACTCCTCAGTATGGTGTTTTTAAGTATATAAAAAAGCAGAATGGCGTACAAAGAAATTAGATCAAAATAGAATCAGGACATTTTTTGAAGTTCATAGACTTCGGGAATCCCTGAGGGGATCAGGCTGACCTTTGAAGTCCCTCCCTCATACTGCCCACGATCATACCTGTTAGGAGAGAGCTGGGAAAAAGTGACACGAGATGGGCGATGGCAAAAATGAAGGCTCTTTGCTTTGGGACGCAAAAGCGACTTTGGCCCCCGCGGGATGGGCCAGTGGAGTCCTAAGTTCTGTTGGGAAGCTTTAGTTTTCATCCAGGAACTAAATAGGGCCTCAGGGTGGCCATGGAGCAGTTCGTTTTTAGGTAAAACAATGAGTGAAGACCCCTGGAATTCTTGTCTCTGGTAGTGGACAGTTAGAGCACTGGACTCATTCTCAGGAAAAACTGAGCTCGAACCCTGCCTTAGACGCTGGCTGGACGTCATCCTGTTTTCTTATCTGAAAAGTGGCATACTAATGCACCCACCTCACACGGTTGTGGTGAGGATGAAATGATTGATAGATAATTTGTTCCTCTGCTTCTCCTTCCTTCTTCCTTCCCTATCTTATCCTGATGAATAAAGTTGGAGGAAACCACGGAACCACGTCACTGGGCCCACATTATGCTGCCCAGTCTCAACACGTCCAAGCAATCTTTACATACCTGCCCCGTATCTGATGGGGCAACTCTTCCGTCTCTTCATCCTCTCTTTGGATTTCCTTCTTGCAGAGAACCTTGCCTTATACTTCATTGGGGATCCAGGAATTAAGTCCATGGCTGAGAGCCCCCTCTTCTCCCCTTCACGTACCACTAGATTCAGACTCTCCTTCCCCCCTCTCACATGGGATGGCTCCTTCCCTCTCTGTGCACAAGGATCCCGGTCCATCCCAGCCCCAGCAGCTTGCCCTTCGCTCCCACTCTCACTAATCTTCAGTCTCTCCAATGGCTTCTTCAGTAGTCTCTATAAACTATTAATTAATAATTAATATGTATATTATATATATATATTATTACATATAATAAATAATTTTTAAAATTTGGGTGTCTTCTCCACCCAAAAAACTGACTTCATCCACCTATCTCCATTCATCCACTCTCCTCCTGGTGGCGAAACTCCTTGGGAAGGTCTTCCACAGTCAGTACTCCATTTCCCGTCCTCTGCTCCTCGGTTTGCCTCTTCAGCCTGTATTCCAAGCTCATCATTCACCTGCCTTCAGAGTTACTCATGCTCTTTTAATTGCCCATCCTAATCTCAGCACTCACATTACTTAATTCTCCGTGGCCTGGGCCGCCAATCACCTTTTCTCGATGCTCCTCGGTGTGGGGACACCGGCTCTGCTTCCCAGTCTCCGCTGCTGGATTTTCAGCTTCCCCGGGGCTGTCTGGGGCTCTCTTCTCTGCTTCTTCGACACCCTTTCTCTTAGCAATCTCATCTGTTCCCGTAGGCTTTGCCAGTCATGGCTTTCCTGGTGATTCTCAGATCTGCCCAGTTGGCGGGAACCATGGCTTCCTACCTGTGACCTTGACTTTCTATTAGAAAATAGACATCTCTATTAGAATATAGAATTAGAAAATACATGTCTCTTGGATGTCTCCAACTGGTTATTCCATTGACATCTTAAACTACATGCACAAAACTGAATGCATTTTATTTCTCAAAAACCAAAAACACACAAACAAAAAAAAAACAAAACCTTTTTTTTTCAAACTTGCCTATTGCTATCAAGGGTATCATCGTTCTCCCAACTACCAGGCTTGCAACCTCTCTCACACCTAATCTAATCTAATTGCCAAGTCCTGTGAATTTTCCCTTCACAATACCTGGCATTCCTCCCCCTCTCTCCTCGGACATCCCCTTTGCAGGTCCTGTATCCTGCTGGTTGTCTCCCCGCATCAGGTCTCACTCCACCACAGACTAGCTTCCGTTCAGGGGTCAAATTACTCTTCCTACAGGACCAGTCTCGCCATGTCACACGCCCCACCACTCAAACCCCATTGGCTCCCTACTATGTCCAACATCAAACCTAAGGTCCTCTGGCATCCAAGCCCCTTTGTGGCCTGGAGACCCTCATAAGTCTGCAGCTTTCTTGCATCTTCCTCCCTCTTCTATGGTCCAGTGGCATTGGGCGCTCTGCTGGATCCCAGATCCATGGGTGTTTACTGGCTGTTCTACATGTCTGGAACTCTCTCCAATCTCTTCCTAGGTTGGAAATTCTGGTCCTGGAATCCTGAAAAAATCTGGCCTCGTACACCAGTATTGTGATCCTGGGCACGGGGTCCCTGTTTGCCAAAGTTTCTCTTCTGAGAGGGAGAGGGAAGAGAGAGATGGGGGAGGGGAAGGGAGAGGGAGGAGAGAGACAAGGGTGGGAGGGAGAGAGGGAAAGAGAGAGGGAGGAGAGAGACAAGGGTGGGAGGGAGAGAGAGAGGAAAAGAGAGAGGGAGGAGAGAGACAAGGGTGGGAGGGAGAGAGAGAGAGGGAGGAGAGAGACAAGGGTGGGAGAGAGAGGGAGGAGAGAGACAAGGGTGGGAGGGAGAGAGAGAGAGGGAGGAGAGAGACAAGGGTGGGAGAGAGAGGGAGGAGAGAGACAAGGGTGGGAGGGAGAGAGAGAGAGGGAGGAGAGAGACAAGGGTGGGAGGCAGAGGGAGAGGGGGAAAGAGAGAAGGAGGAGAGAGTCAAGGGTGGGAGGGAGAGGGAGAGAGGGAGGAGAGAGACAAGGGTGGGAGGGAGAGGGAGAGAGGGAGGAGAGAGACAAGGGTGGGAGGGAGAGGGAGAGAGGGAGGAGAGAGACAAGGGTGGGAGGGAGAGAGAGAGAGGGAGGAGAGAGACAAGGGTGGGAGGGAGAGAGGGAAAGAGAGAGGGAGGAGAGAGACAAGGGTGGGAGGGAGAGAGAGAGAGGGAGGAGAGAGACAAGGGTGGGAGGGAGAGAGGGAAAGAGAGAGGGAGGAGAGAGACAAGGGTGGGAGGGAGAGAGGGAAAGAGAGAGGGAGGAGAGAGACAAGGGTGGGAGGGAGAGAGAGAGGAAAAGAGAGAGGGAGGAGAGAGACAAGGGTGGGAGGGAGAGAGAGAGAGGGAGGAGAGAGACAAGGGTGGGAGAGAGAGGGAGGAGAGAGACAAGGGTGGGAGGGAGAGAGAGAGAGGGAGGAGAGAGACAAGGGTGGGAGGCAGAGGGAGAGGGGGAAAGAGAGAAGGAGGAGAGAGTCAAGGGTGGGAGGGAGAGGGAGAGAGGGAGGAGAGAGACAAGGGTGGGAGGCAGAGGGAGAGAGGGAGGAGAGAGACAAGGGTGGGAGGGAGAGGGAGAGAGGGAGGAGAGAGACAAGGGTGGGAGGGAGAGAGGGAGGAGAGAGACAAGGGTGGGAGGGAGAGAGGGAAAGAGAGAGGGAGGAGAGAGACAAGGGTGGGAGGGAGAGAGAGAGAGGGAGGAGAGAGACAAGGGTGGGAGGGAGAGAGGGAAAGAGAGAGGGAGGAGAGAGACAAGGGTGGGAGGGAGAGAGGGAAAGAGAGAGGGAGGAGAGAGACAAGGGTGGGAGGGAGAGAGAGAGGAAAAGAGAGAGGGAGGAGAGAGACAAGGGTGGGAGGGAGAGAGAGAGAGGGAGGAGAGAGACAAGGGTGGGAGAGAGAGGGAGGAGAGAGACAAGGGTGGGAGGGAGAGAGAGAGAGGGAGGAGAGAGACAAGGGTGGGAGGCAGAGGGAGAGGGGGAAAGAGAGAAGGAGGAGAGAGTCAAGGGTGGGAGGGAGAGGGAGAGAGGGAGGAGAGAGACAAGGGTGGGAGGCAGAGGGAGAGAGGGAGGAGAGAGACAAGGGTGGGAGGGAGAGGGAGAGAGGGAGGAGAGAGACAAGGGTGGGAGGGAGAGAGGGAGGAGAGAGACAAGGGTGGGAGGGAGAGAGGGAAAGAGAGAGGGAGGAGAGAGACAAGGGTGGGAGGGAGAGAGAGAGAGGGAGGAGAGAGACAAGGGTGGGAGGGAGAAGGAGAGGGGGAAAGAGAGAAGGAGGAGAGAGACAAGGGTGGGAGGGAGAGGGAGAGAGGGAGGAGAGAGACAAGGGTGGGAGGGAGAGAGAGAGGAAAAGAGAGAGGGAGGAGAGAGACAAGGGTGGGAGGGAGAGAGGGAGGAGAGAGACAAGGGTGGGAGGGAGAGAGGGAGGAGAGAGACAAGGGTGGGAGGGAGAGAGGGAGGAGAGAGACAAGGGTGGGAGGGAGAGAGGGAAAGAGAGAGGGAGGAGACAAGGGTGGGAGGGAGAGGGAGAGAGGGAAAGAGAGAGGGAGGAGAGAGACAAGGGTGGGAGGGAGAGGGAGAGAGGGAAAGAGAGAGGGAGGAGAGAGACAAGGGTGGGAGGGAGAGGGAGAGAGGGAGGAGAGAGACAAGGGTGGGAGGGAGAGGGAGAGAGGGAAAGAGAGAGGGAGGAGAAAGAATAGTATCCATCTCCTAGCACTACCTAATTATTAGGTATTGTCGCCTTTTGGTTTCCTTCAAGATGCAGCTAAGAAATCTCATCTACAAGAAGCCTTTTTGAGATGCCCCATTAATGCTAGTGTATTCCATTAATTTTCTCCAAATTACCCTATTTTTATTGTGTTCCTGTTATCCCCACATGAAACTGAACTTGAGAGCAGAGACTGTCTTTGCATTTCTTTGTATTCTTTACGTTAGTACGGAATCCAGTCCGGGGCAGGCCTTTGTGACTGATAACCCTGCGCCTGAGAGGATTCTCAGAGCTCTTCCCTGCACTGAAAGTAGCCAAACGAAACATGGTGAGGAGGAGGCTGCTTTTGTTCTCTCTGTCCGTCTCTTACCTTCTGTGTGTTTATGTGTCTCTATCTCAGGCTATCTATCGTCCCCCTCCCCAGCATGCACCCCCCCCCCAGGCTTCTCTGTTTTATGCAAACTCACAAGTTTTGCACTGGTTGGAGATGGCTGAAAAGATGGATGCCTTTGTCTTATTTCCCCAATTTCAAATCACTCTCTACATACGAGTCACTATTTTTAACAGATTTTATTTCAACACAACAGACATTTCTTAAAAAAAAAAAAAAAAAAAGTCAAATAGTCCCCCCCATAGAGAGTGAATTTCTCCCAAAAGCCAGTTTATTGATTGTTAGCAGAAGGACAAGTGTGTCCTTTAACTTTGACAGTGGGGAACGTGGTATTTGACCAGAGCTTTGTCGCCTCTCCTGTGTTGACTTTAGAGTAGAAATCGTTTTCACGGTGAGTTTACACAGTGTGGAAAACGCCAGGACGACGCGGCTCACCCAGGTAGCCTCCGTTCTCCCCATGCTAGCCGGTAATGAGTTTTTCCCTCCCTGGAGGCCGTAAAAACTAGGCCGGGGGCGTCTGACGAACACCTTCGTGTAGAATGGAGCGAGCGGCACATCTGGCCACTTTGGTGATGTTAATTCCACGTCCGTTATAACTGATTCATCGGTACTTGGGATGGACGACAGATACCGATGATGGTCGCAGAGATGGAGAACATCTGGGAGACCTCCCGTCCAGCCCGTCCACTTTACAGCTGAGAACACTCTGCCCAGAGGGTTGTCCAGTCTCCCACGGGCCGGGAAAGGAGCGGGGTTTGAGCCCAGGCCCTCTGACTGACCATTGTCCCAGCTGATCAGAGCGATCCCTGGCTCTGAAAGGCAGAGGAATTCTCTTCTCTGGCAGAAAAAACCACCAAACCATTAAGGGCTTGAGTGTAGATTGTGCCCATTGCCCAGAACCAGCCTGGATAGTTTCAGAAGTTGGCTGTTCAGGTGGAGATTTAAGGAAGGATGGGGCCCCTGAAGTGTCCCTCTCATTTTCTTCAGAGAGAGGCCTCATGGACAGGTGGAGCAGCGGGCAGTGGGGTGATTATGATCCTAGGCAAGTCACCATACAGGGCTCTACTTTCCCCATCTGTAAAACGGGAGTGCTGATAATAGCTTCCGCCTGCCAGGGTTACTGTGAAGATCTCAGAAGATATCATGTCAAAGACTTTGCAAATCTTAAAGGTGCTAGCATGCTTTATGCTCCTGTTAATGATTGTTTCTACATGAAAGTATTGACGCAGGATGACTTCCTTGGGTAAAAAGCAGGATTTTTAAAAATTCAAGCAGAGTTTATTAGCATATAGTCAGAATTTTGTAATACAGAATACCACAGGAAGGGAGGGATTTTTCAACAATGACCCTTTCAAAACCTGTTCCAAATTCCCCTCCCCCCCGCCCCTAGGTGACAGGTAGTTTTGGGGGGAGTTTCTATTCTCTGCCACTCATGTTTTCCCATCTTCTACTATAACAAGTCCTAGAGCTTCTCTCTGGAAGGATGGGTATGGAGCTGATGTTGTCCCACCCCCCACCCCCCCCGCCAGAAACATTATGTACACAAGCACATAGTAGCTAAACCATGTGCATGCACTTAGGTGAGCCTGGGTTTCATTTATTTTCTGAGTATTGGTGACTGAACAGTGACCCTAAGATGAATATATTCATTGCATACACTGGTAAATTCAAGAAATTCAGATTATTTACTCCCTTACCAGAACTGAATGAGGGAGGGGCAGTCCCTGCGTCAGTCCCAGGCAGAAGACAGAGAGCTGGATTTTATTTGGACAGAGCAGGGTTGAGGTGAAATATAAAATACCTGTTCACTAGCCCCACAGACAGTATCTAGGTGGTACACTGGAGAGACCTTTGGGCCTAAGGATAAATGAGAGGACACTGTAAAAGTGTTCCTACAGTACCTGGTGCATAGTAGGTGCTTAATGAACATTTGTTTCTTTCCTTTTCTCCCTCCCTCTTCTATCCTCCTTTTCTTCCTTCCATCTCCTGAATGGGTACAATATACTTCTGGATACCTTTCTTACTGAGTTGAAATCTTCCTCTACCGTGTGACTTCTATCCATTGGTCTGAGATCTATGCACTGAGGTTAAGAAGTACGTCCAAGAGAGCCCTTCGATAGCCTGGCGCTTACGCTCCATCTCTTCTGCATCCCCCATCATACTTCCCTGACTCTGAGCTATATATCCCCAGTTCCTCATTTGACATGGTTTCCTGTGGTCTGACCACATGCCTTTTCCAGAGTCCCTGGAAAACTTCTCTAGACAAGGACCAAGCCCTTCTTAAAATTATCCTGTTAATGTAACCAGGGTGCATTTGGAATGCTGATGGGTCCAGGGAAGGAGCTGTGACTCTCATGGGGGAGAAGGCTGAACACAGCACTCCTGTTTAATGGCAGTGATGGGCTTACCGAGTTGGGTCAAAACTTCTGGAGACTCAGGTAGATGATTCTAGAGACTCCTTGAAAGAAACAACTGCAGCGAGATAAAGGGGAAGCTGGCTCCCTAACATGTATCCGATCCCCCGAGACTGCTGGGAGGGACCTTATTGGTCCCTCTTGGTTTGACCTGAGATGTTCTCACTGCCAGCTTACGTGATCATTCCCTCTGAGTTAGTTTGTATATTTTCTAGTCGCAGAGGTCCAATTTCTGCTTAGGGTTTGGCTCAGATAAATGGGTTCGCTTTTTGTGATGTTCTTTTTTGCCGCCGGTTGTTGGTGGAAAGGACCTAAGCTAGTAAGTGTAAGTCAAGAGACGCCCTATCCCATAAGAGCACCAGACTAAAAGCTTTCTTCACTAACCCCTAAACCCTAGACCAAAGATAGTTGGTGGAGGCAGATATTATTTAGCCCAGTATGTCCTTCCAAAACTAGAACTAGTCTGCTGGTAGTATAGACTCTCTTCCTCTCTGTAGAAACAAACAGGACCTCAGATCTTAGTTATCCACACCACCGACAGTTCCACTTTTAGGCAACCCACTTGGACATATATCTTCCCCCAGTAACGGACACTTCCCAGATTAATTTTTTTTTTTGATTAGGTGAAAAAGGCCATTTTTAAATATTGCTTTCATTTCTTAAACACTGAATGGATGTTGTCTCAGTCAAAATTAGACCCATTAAAGACTTGGGCTTAAAAAGACCAAGGTCTCCCATCTAGGGCCATCTTCCAGTACTCCTAGAATATTTAGTATTGTAAACACCCCATAAAAAAGAAAAATTCAGATATCTCATACAAAATAGGGGAACAACAATTTTTAAAAAGATCTTCCAGATTGGGAAGAAGAATGCCCCAGCCTCTCCTAAAATACATCTGCAACTGTTCTTCAACTTTGAGATTTAAAAAGCAGCCTGGGACACTGAGAAAGTAAATGACATGTTTACCTTCACACTTGTGACTTGACGTAAAACTTGAATCCACGTCTTTCTTACTCCATAGCCACTCTCTGAAATGTCTATTTTCACACGCAACTTTTCCTGTAATTATCATTATTTACACCCTCACTCGATAATATTTAGCTCCCTCCAATTCCAACATTCTATGATTCAAAAAGTCCGACCTGCCAATTTTAGATGAGGAAACTGAACCCCAAACTGGTGACTTATCACACAATTAGCTGCTTGCAGAGAGGAAGTTTGCCCTTAAGTCACCTGATTCTCTACTTAGTCATTCTCTTTAAAGCCCTGTCTAGGCAAGTCATAGAATCGGGCTAGAGAAAGGGACAACTGGATCCTATCCTAATACACCCCAAAGATGCTTCTTGGTCTGTACCCTAAAGAGATTAAAAAAGACGACCCTACATACAAAAATATTTGTAGCATTTCTTTCCATGCTGGCAAAATAATGGAAGTTAAGGAATATGCCCATCAATTGGGGAATGGCTAAATAAATTATGGTATATGAATGTAATGGAATGATATTGTGTTATAAGAAATGATGAAAGGGATGGGGAATTCGGGAAAACTTATATAAACTGATACAAAGTGAAGTGAACGAGAACCAGAACAATTTGTACAGTAAAAGCAATATTGTAGAGATAATGAACTTTTCAAAACTTAGGGACTCTGAACAAAGTGATGATTCACCCTTCTTGGTCAGAAGAGTAACAAAAGATAGGAATATCTCTTAGCTAGAATGTTGTTTGTATGTTTCAATAAACCATATTTCATAAGGAAAAAAGTACACATTGCAGTACTCCTTTTTATACATCTAGCCAGTCTCACAGGGTCACAAAACTCTCACATTACTCACAGGATGATAAAAGCTCTTGGACAGGAGACAAGATTGCAAAAGGTACTTTTCTTCCTTGATACAGCTGTTTTCTGCCCTCCAGCACCAGCAACTCTAAGAAATAGGATTATTTTTTTTTTTTTAAGGCAACATGTGGGTGTCAGGCAAATGCCTCTGGCAAAGAACTGTGTCTGCTCCTACCCCCACATCTAACTCCATGGCCAAGCCAGGTGTTTGCAATTAGCACTGCCAACAAGTCTCCCGGCCAAACAAAGCTCAGCATTGGTCCTGCCGTGGCCAAGGCCGAGCCAGTGAACTGTCTGCTGCTGCTGGTCAGCGCCCTGCCCCTTGTCCCGGCTGGGCTGTCACTCTGATTTCAAATGGTTTCACTGCCACACTGGGGCAAGCATTTTTTCCTCCCCTCTCACTAAAAGAAAGAAGAAAACCATTATAACAAATACAATCCAACTAACAAGATTCCCATCCTGGTGCCTCATAATTGCCATCCCCCAAATGTGGGAGAGGCAGTGTGGAACACTGGGGAGTGAGCTAGATTGGGGGGCAGGACCTACTTACCCCTGTGGTCTTGGGCAGATCTCCTACCTTAATTCCAAAGCTGAGATAAAGGGGTTCTGATGGATGGCCTCTAAGTCCAGCTCTGGCCCTTTTTCTATATTTTCTCTCTTGCTGACTTTTTTTTGCATTCAATTGTCGCTTCAATGAAGATTTTTTTCCCCAAATCTCTAACTTTGGTCTTTCCCTGGAGCATCTCCAACTGCCTACTGGACATTACCTACCTTTTCTTTGTTGTACCTCAAACTCAACCTGTCCAAGACTGAACTCAGTCTCAATACTTAAGTTCCTGATTTCCACTGAGAATCTTCTTCCAGTCACCCAGTTAAAATCTTAGAGCCATCTGGCAAAAGGTGGGATTTTAGCCAGAACTTGAAGGAAGCTGGAAGGTGGAGGTGAGAGAGAGTTCCAAACATGGGAGACAGTCAGTGAAAATAAACTGAGGACATGGAGAGCCCTGGGTGAGGAACAGCAAAGAGAGATGTCATTGGATCACATGAGAGAGAAGGAAGCACCTTGGAAAAATAGGAAGAAACCAGGTTATAGAGGGCTTTAATAGCCAAAGGAGAATTTCACATTTGATCCCAGAGACAATGACTGAGAAGGAAGCAGGCAGAGGTGAAAGAGGAGAGGGCATCTCACTGGGTAGAAGCTAAGGAATGATGTAAAAGGGAAATAGATTTCTAGCAGAAAACAGTATTGTGGAAACTATTATTGTCCAGTGTCGCATGGTTAGTAGTGTCTATAACAGAATTTGAACTCATAGCTTCTGGTCTCTGTGCAACCTAACACCTATCAGAGCAGCAACCTGACTATCAGAACCTTGCCTTCATTTGTATGGCATTTAACTTTTTTCAACACTCTTTGGCTGCAAAGTTCCTACCTCATTTCCAAGCTTTGGAGTCTTCCAAAAAACTCCAGAAATGTAGTCTGCCAACCCTCTCACACTGATTTCCATAAGATGCAGTGCTGGTTTTTTTTTTACCAGAATTCTCTGATTCAGTCTTACTTAACGAGAAAGTTTTTTCTAGCATTACCTTGGCCATAGGAAGTAGGCTTTTTACAAGGTGACATTGAGCAAAACATTGAAATAACGTCTCACATTTACAAAGCATTTTAAGGTTGGCAAAATTCATCTCCTAACCCTATAAAGTAGGTAGTGTAAAAATTAATTATTCTCATTTTACAAGTGAGGAAACTGAGGGTCTGAGATGTTAAGAGACTGATTGGCTTGTGATCCTACAGCTAATAAGGTCTAGGTTTGGTATTCTCCTGAGTCTCGTCATTCTCAATGGATATTAGTTCCATTGATCAACTATCAAAAACTATAAATAATGAACCATCAATGATCAATCAGCCAAGTATCAATTGCAACCTACTGTGTGCCAGGCACTGAATTATGTCTTGGGGAAATAAGTACGAAGAATGAAAGTGACTATTCTTCAGTAACATATTCTAATGGGGAAAACAAGTACACGTGAAAATATATACAACATAAATGTAAAGTTAATAAATGCATAAATGCATAATGCAGTTACATATAAAGTGCTATGGAAGGGAGGGAAGTCAGCAATTGGCAGACAATCAAGAAAGACTACATCTGGAAGATGATATATAAGCTGTATTTTAAAGGAAGAAAACTTCAACTTGGGGGGGGGAGTTTATTTTAGGCATAGGAACTTAGAGATGGGGACTGCAAAGTCATGGAAGTGGGAAATGAGGTGATGGAGTATTGTCACTCTACATGCTTGTATACCAGAGACTCAGAATTCACTAAGGGGTCCTTGGCAACAAGAAACTCTTAACTCTCTGGACATGGCAGTTAATAATTGAAGGAAGAAAGCTCTTCCGGATTTGGAAGAACTGACCAAAATTGCATCCAAATTCCACTTAAGCTGGAAGTACTTTAAAACTAATGTTGCATTCTTGAGCACTGGCCTGAATATAAGTGCAACTGGGTCTTGAACCGGGAATATGTAAAGCCATACTTCCTGCCTCTGGCCACATATGCTGGCTCCGAGATCTCCCTGACTGCTTCCTGTCTGCTTCCTATGAGTTAGCATTCTTCCCCCTTTAAGATGATGAAGCATCTCTTATTAGCCAGTGACTCAGTAGAGCTTTCAAAAGGGAGCGTCTCCACCCTAGTGCTCTCTCCCTTTGACTCTGGTTCTCTCTTTCATCGGATTTCCCTGGATGGGGAGATGGGCAATGCTCCCTTTCTCATTCTCTCCAAAGACAATCAACCTGGGACAAGAACACCCCACTTGATAAAAACTTCTGGAAAAACTGGAAAATTTTATGGCAGAAACTAGGTATAGACCAACATCTTACACCATATACCAAAAAAAAAAAAAAAAAAAAAAAAAAAAAAGATCAAAATGGGTACATGATTTATGTCTATAAAGCAAATTAGGGGAGCATAGTCAAATTTATGGAGAACGGAAGATTTATGACCAAACAAAAGATAGGGAACATTATGAGATGTAAAATGAGTAATTTTGATTACAACAAATTAAGAGTAATGCACAAACAAAATCAATGCAGCCAAGATTCAAAGGAAAGGAAAAAATTGGGGGTCAAGGAGTTTGTAGCAAGTTTCTTTGATAATTGCTTAACTTCTCAAATATACAAAAAACTGAGTCAAATTTATAAAAATAAGTCCTGCTTCAAATGATTGTCAGAGGATATAAATAGGCAGTTGTCTGATGAAGAAATCAAAGCTGTCATTTGAAAAAAAGATTCTAAATTACTATTGATAGAGAAATGAAAAATTTAAAACTCTGGCTTACCATCTGATACCTATCAGATTGGCTAATGTGACAGAAAAAGAAAATGACAAATGTAGAAGGGAATGTGGAAAAATAGAGAAACTAATATCCCATTGGTGAAGTTGTGAACTGATCCAACCATTCTTGAGAGCAATTTGAAACTATGCCCAACAGTCTATAAAACTGTGCATATCCTTTGATCCAGCAACAACACTACTAAGTCTGTATCCAAAATAGATGAGAAAAAAAGGAAAAGGACCTATATGTACAAAAAATATTTATAGCACCTTTTTTTGTGATGACTGAGAAATGGAAATCAAAGGGATGTCCATCAGTTGGGGAATGACTAAACAAGCTGTGATATATGATTGTGATGAGAAGGATTCTTTCAGAAAAACCTGGAAAAACTCACATGAACTTGTGCAAAGTAAAGTAAGCAAAATCAGGGGAGCATTGTATATAGTGACAGTAATAGTATGTGATGATCAACCTTGAATGATTTAGTCATTCTCTGTAATTCAGGTGACTGAACATCATTCTCAAAATGGGTATATCCAGGCTTAGAAAGAACTTTTGATTTTGAGAGGTCTTGAGTCCATTAGATTGAGCTGAGAGGCAATAAGGGAAATTTATCAAAAAATGACCCCTTAGGCAGAAGGATGGGGCAAATCCCTGACCTATATTGGAAGGAAACTTGGTCTGGGAATTGCTTGGACAGTGCAGAGTTGAGGTGAAATATGGAATGCTTATTCAACAGTTCCACAAACGGTTTCATGCTCCAATATTTATAACTCAACCTCCTGGAAGATGCTAGTTTTATTATTTGTTTGTCTTGTCATTTTGTACTTCTGTGTCTTTTAGCATTTCTTTTTTATGTAGGAGATAAACACCTGTCCCATACCTGATTTATATTCTACACTGAGTACCTTTCTATACCCCCTTTTTGGGAAAGCAGGACATGAGACCAAAAATCTAAAAGTCATTTCAGGACACTTGAGCTGAGGTCACAGGAGCTGAAAAATGTGAGAAAAGGGAGTCTAAGCCCTTTCATTAGAGACCAGCTCCCCCAAACCGCGTTTAGTCTGGGTCATGGGCCTGGATCCAAAGCATCAGGTGCCCTCTTTGAGAAGGGAGTGATTGCAGCCTCCTAGATCTTTGAACCAACTGTAATTCCTCCTGTTAGGTGGGCACTTCTCTGCAAATTAGTCCTGTAAAGTTGTCTATAACGTTAAGATTTGCCCAGAGCAGAGTTTGAATCCAAGTCTTCCTAACTTCAAAACTGGCTCTCTAGCCACCAAATGCTGCCTCTTATACTGTTAGATTAAATAAAACTAAAAGATGAATCTTTTCCTAGGATACTTGGTGCCCTTTATTGCACAATCTCAGGTTTTCTGCAGTTTTCTGTAAAATTGTCAAATCTTGTCTTGTAAAGGCAATTCTGGCAATGTAAAAAAATCACATCTGACTGATCAACATTAATTAGCATATTCCTTGAACCTAACAAATGTCTGACTGAACTCCAAGAAGCAGCCTTTAGGGAGAAGATGAATTCTAAGGTTGAGGAAAAGTCCCAAAGCAGCAGCAGCAGCAAAGCCAATGTGTCCCCTTGCATAATAATAATAGCTAACATTTATAGAATACTTACTCTCTTAATACTGTATTAAACACTTTTTTTTTTAATATATAAAGATTACTTCATTTGCTCCTTGTAACAACCCTGAGAGAAAGGTGCTATCATTATCCCCATTTTACATATGGGGAAATTGAGGCAAACAGCCCAAAATGTGGGGGTTGTGAAATCATGATTTATTATCAGTAAATGTTTGGTTTACATATTATTTTATATACCTACATTCCCAGAGTCAGAAAAAAATTTCTTTTTTTTCTTTAAATTTATTTATTTAATATTTTCCCCAGTTACATTCAAAACTAATTTTTTTTACATTTGTTTTTAAGATTTTTGAGTTCTAGGTTCTCTCCCGGATCCCCAACCACAATTAAGAAACCACATGTGAAGTTATGCAAAACATTTCCAAAAAGTCAAATTGTGAAAGAAAACATAGATCTCTCACCCTAATAAAAATAAAAACCCTCAGGAAAAATTAAGCTAAGAAGAAAAAAAGATAGAGGGAGAAATAGAGAAGGCTTCAATCTGTTTTCAGATCAAATTAGTTCCTTCTCTGGATATGGATAGGATTTTTCATCATAAGTCCTTCAGAGTAGTTGAGGATGATTGTACTATTGAGAATAACAAAGTCATTTAGAGCTGGTCATCCCAGAACATTGCTGTTACTTTGTATTCAGTATATTTCACTTTGTTCATAGAGGATTTTCTGGTTTGTTGTTTTTTTTTTTCCCTGAGAGAATCCTGCTCAGCAAGAAAAATTTTTCTTGAACAAAAAGGGGTTGCAAGTGGAAAAAGTTTAAGAAACCTTGATACAGGGGCTACAGCACTGGATTTTGATCAGGAGAAGAATTGATTTTGAATCTTGTTTGAAATCACTTAACTTCTATTTGCCTCAAATGTCTTCATCTGGAAAATGGGGATTATAATCACAACTAGCTTCCAGAATTATTGTGTACACCAGATGATATCTATGTAAAGTGCTTTGCAAACCATAAAGTGCTATGGGAATGCTATTATTCATACTTCAAAGGTCAGAGATTGTCATCAGAGTGAACCTCTCCACCATGGGTACAGATCAAAACCTTCCCCACAATTGGGCCCAAAGGCTATTAAAAAAAACAACAACAACAAAACAACAAACTTAATCTTTGATTCAGCAGTTTCACTATTGGGTCTGTATCCCAAAGAGATCATTAAAAAGGGGGGAAAGGACCCACATGTGCCAAAATGTTTGTGGCAGCCCTCTCTGTAGTGGCTAGAAGCTGGAAGATGAATGGATGTCCATCAGTTGGAGAATGGTTGGGTAAATTGTGGTATATGAAGGTTATGGAATATTATTGCTCTGTAAGAAATGACCAGCAGGAGGAATACAGAGAGGCTTGGAGAGACTTACATAATCTGATGCTGAGTGAAATGAGCAGGACAGGGAGATCATTGTATCAAGCAAGATTATGTGATGATCAACTGTGGACTTGGCTCTTCTCAGCAGTGTGTTGATTCAGGTAATTCCAATAGACCTGGGATGAAAAATGTCATCTGCATTCATAGAGAGAACTATGAGACTGAATGTAGATCACAATATAGTATTTTTACCTTCTTTGCTTGTTATCTTGTGATTTTTCCCTCTTTTGGTCTGATTTTTCTTGCACAACATGACAAATATGGAAATGTGTTTAAAAGAATTTCACATGTTTAACCTGTATCAGATTATTTGCTGTCTTGGGGAGGGGAGAGGTAAAGGAGAGAAGAAGCAAAAGTTAGAACACAAAGTCTTACAAAAACTATCTTTACATGTATTTGGAAAAATGAAATACTATTGGGGGGAAAAACCTCCTTACCTCAAACCAACTTGGATTATTGCTGAGGCTGAAAAAAGATGGATCATCCACTGACTAGATTTTCAGTGAGGAACATCTCTGAACACAGGCCGGTCCTTCTGTGACAGACATGTCTGTGGATAGTCACCAGCTCTTTCCACCTTGCAAAACCCTGTCAGAACTTGTATTCTTCTGGACAGTCTGAGAACGTGGAATCACACCCATACCACACAGAGAATATAATACACACATATACATACATACACACACACAGGGGCTCTTAATCTGTGGTCTAACACCTTGGTTTCATTAAGATAAATCCATATATATATATATATATATATATATATATATATAACTATATTTCAGTATAACTGATTTCCTTTGTGATTCTATGTATTTTACTTTTTATGCATTGAAAACTTTATTCTGGCTTTAACAGACATTCCTCTGCAGGCTCCATTTCTTACTCCTAGGATTGTTTCCACCACAGTACAGGGGCCCCCTCATCCTAGAAGTAGACTTTGACCCTGTAGCCCCTCCCACTGATAGGTCAGTTTCTCCCAGAATTCTATCCAAGAAAAATGTCCAGACCCCATACCCTTCATTCCTCTTCAGGTTCCACTCACGACTTTCCCAGTTTTCTCCACCACGCTCTTCCCTTCCCTGTCATATTGTAAGTACTTCAGAAACTCAAGTTGATGTAAGTACAACTAGCATTTATATCGTGCTTCCTATGTCCCCTATGCTTTACAAATGTCTCCTTTAACTTGATAAGAATCCCAAAAAATGCCTCAGAATGATACTTAACAAATGTTTTCTGAACAGGAATTGGTTGAAAACTACATCACCTGAGCCCTTTACACAAAGGAAGAGGAAATCACAGGTTTTCCCGGAGATGGGTGGGTCACAGGAACTCCGAGCATAAACTTCCTTTGCTCTGGTAGCGTTTTGGGCCAGAGATTTGCCATCGTTCTAGGAACCGAGATGAGAAAGTCACTGCTTTGCTTCCTAATCCAAGGAGACCAAACTCCCTTGGGAGACCCGGCCTTGTCCAGCTCTGGTGAGCCAGGGCAAATTCCCAGCTCACCCACTGAAGTCTTTTAGGCGGTCAGCACACACTTACAAAGACTTCCTTCGTGTCGGGCTCTGTGCTAAGACCTGGGGATACAAGGATAAGCAAAAATGCAGTCCCTGCCTCACCAGGGGAGACATTGTGTATGTTCACATCCAGAGTAACTTGGAGGAAAGGCACAAGAGTGAGAAAGAAAGGAGGGGAGGGGGGACCAGGAGCAGTGCTGCAGGGTTTGAGCTGAGGCTCCAGGGAAGCCAGGAGTGAAGGGGAAGAGGGGGAGTATTCCAAGCTGAGAGACTCAATCAATAGAAAGGGACAGAAGCCATGCCATGCAGGGGAAATAAATAGCAAGAAGACTGACGTTGAGTGGAGAGGGATGAGATAAAAGAACACTGCAAAGACAGGAAAAGATCAGGCTTTAGAAGCCACAGAAAGGACTATCTCACACCCTACTCCTAGCCACGACAGCCTGGGGAAGCAGCAGAAGGGACATTCATTTGAAGAGAGAGCAGTAGAAAAGGAGACCGCAGGATCAGACCAAAGCTAAATGAGCCCCTGGCCGGACCCCTCCTGCTATAGGTCAGGTCACTCACCCACGGTCACTGAGATAATAGGCAGATGGGAGTGAATCCCTATCTCCTGACTTCAAATCTGATAGTGGATCAGTACAGAAGATCCTCCTTGTGGAAAGAGGAACAAAGAACTACAAATGTTTCCAGGAGAGGGGACCAACGGGGAAGGAGCGGGAAACACGCAAGTTTATAAGAAAAGACAGAGAGAAGCCTGGTCTCCCCTCTCTGTCTTCCAAAAGTTGAGGAGAGCCAGGGGAGGGGCAGAGCAAGAAACCAGAAGCAAATCTTAATTTCCCAAAGCAGCAGGGAATCATAAATATCGCTTTCCTCCTCAGCAAAACCGCTCCCCGTTTTCTTTACTTCTTTTAGGAATAAAATGGAATTCCACAATTTTTAGAGTTGATCGTTTTGGTGGGGGAGTACTACGGGGACAGAAGGGTCAGGACGGGCTCCATTTTGTTGAACTTGGACTTGGCTCTCCCTCCAGAACATTGTTCATTGTCTGGAAACAGCTGATCTGGCTTTTATTACTTTTCAGCAATTGTATATGGTTACTCGAAACAGATGTGCTGAGATTTCTGGATAATTTTTAAGTCTGTGTGCTCATGCACACCCACACCCACAAGCCAGCGAGTCTCTCGGAGCTGGGAGAGGCTGGAGAGCCCCGAGCAGCGTTAGGGACAGGATAAGTGGGAGGCTGGTGGGGCGCCTCAGGAGGAGATGGGGCGAAGAGAAGACACTCAAAGAAGGGTCCCGGGGTCGGGGAAGTAGGTGCAAGAAACGGGCCACGGTGGCTTTGGGAGTTTCCAGAGTGTTTTAGGATAGGATTCCGCCTTACCGAGGTTCAAATAGCCACTCAGTTGTTTTTTTTTTAATCTCAGCCATTGTTCATTGTTTGTTGAGTGAATAAATGAATGAATCAATGTGCACAAAAGGAAGCAGTGAATTACAAGGGCAAGGAGAAGGAGCCAAAGTGGAACTAATAATAAAAAGAAGAAATCCATCCATAATGCAATTAAACTTCTCCAAATGGCTGGAAAATTATAGGTTCATTGGTTGGGGGGGTGGGGTTCTTCTCTCGCGGGACTCTTCCCGACAAGGTCTCTCTCATCCTTTTGTCCCCTTCTCTCTTTAAATAATCATTCTTCTTCATGCAAATATAGGTGGAAAGGGGAGAACAGTGAAAGGTTAAAATGGAAGCGGGCTATCTTT